>NC_056729.1:1726255827-1726353327 GCF_019279795.1 Protopterus annectens | reverse complement strand
AATGTGATAGATCTATTCAGTCAACTTTTCTGGGATAAGACAGTGATAGGCCATGCTGAGAATGTTGGTGGTCATTGCGTTTGCTCACAAGGCTGAAATAAAGTAAAGCATTATGAGGGTTTATATATAGCTGGAATGCATAGAGGTTACAAGGAAATAACAACAAATAAACAAGCATATTCACTTCAGTACTGATGATTCTATACAAAATGCCCAACAAATGTAAATTACCTCAAGGTAGTATCACTGGTTTGAATATATTTAAATCTCCAGAGATGCTGGTATTTCATGTGGAATCGGTGAACAACAGAGCTTTGATTGTGATGCCATTCAGTAGAAGGGTAGAGTCGCCAACCATTTTTTATTGAATGCCATCTGTATGTTTGAACTGACTTTCTTGAAATACTTGGTTGAAATAAAAGAAATGAATTCATCTGTATGTTGTATGAGATGGGTAAGACATGAGGCCCTAAAAGAACCTGCTAGCACTACCCATGGTGACAGCCAGCTCCTTCGTGAGAGTTTCTTCACAGCAAATGGCAGTATGTGCTTACGTAGAGTCTCTGAGAATCAGTTAATAGTGTCAATGTTAAGGCCTGAATTAGATAAGAATAAGATGAAACAGACAGGAAACACTATCATCAATGTTAAGGCCTGAATCAGATAAGAATAAGATGAAACAGATAGGAAACACTATCATCAATGTTAAGGCCCAAATCAGATAAGAATAAGATGAAACAGATAGGAAACACTATCATCAATGTTAAGGCCTAAATCAGATAAGAATAAGATGAAACAGACAGGAAACACTATCATCAATGTTAAGGCTTGAATCAGATAAGTATAAGATGAAACAGATAGGAAACACTATCATCAAAGTTAAGGCCTGAATCAGATAACAATAAGATGAAACAGATAGGAAACACTATCATCAATGTTAAGGCCTGAATCAGATAAGAATAAGATGAAACAGATAGGAAACACTATCATCAATGTTAAGGCCTAAATCAGATAAGAATAAGATGAAACAGATAGGAAACACTATCATCAATGTTAAGGCCTAAATCAAATAAGAATAAGATGAAACAGACAGGAAACACTATCATCAATGTTAAGGCCGAAATCAGATAAGAATAAGATGAAACAGACAGGAAACACTATCATCAATGTTAAGGCCGAAATCAGATAAGAATAAGATGAAACAGACAGGAAACACTATCATCAATGTTAAGGCCTGAATCAGATAAGAATAAGATGAAACAGATAGGAAACACTATCATCAATGTTAAGGCCTGAATCAGATAAGAATAAGATGAAACAGATAGGAAACACTATCATCAATGTTAAGGCCTGAATCAGATAAGAATAAGATGAAACAGATAGGAAACACTATCATCAATGTTAAGGCCTAAATCAGATAAGAATAAGATGAAACAGATAGGAAACACTATCATCAATGTTAAGGCCTAAATCAGATAAGAATAAGATGAAACAGATAGGAAACACTATCATCAATGTTAAGGCCTAAATCAGATAAGAATATGATGAAACAGATAGGAAACACTATCATCAATGTTAAGGCCTAAATCAGATAAGAATAAGATGAAACAGACAGGAAACACTATCATCAATGTTAAGGCCTGAATCAGATAAGAATAAGATGAAACAGACAGGAAACACTATCATCAATGTTAAGGCCTAAATCAGATAAGAATAAGATGAAACAGATAGGAAACACTATCATCAATGTTAAGGCCTGAATCAGATAAGAATAAGATGAAACAGATAGGAAACACTATCATCAATGTTAAGGCCTGAATCAGATAAGAATAAGATGAAACAGATAGGAAACACTATCATCAATGTTAAGGCCTAAATCAGATAAGAATAAGATGAAACAGACAGGAAACACTATCATCAATGTTAAGGCCTAAATCAGATAAGAATAAGATGAAACAGACAGGAAACACTATCATCAATGTTAAGGCCTAAATCAGATAAGAATAAGATGAAACAGATAGGAAACACTATCATCAATGTTAAGGCCTAAATCAGATAAGAATAAGATGAAACAGATAGGAAACACTATCATCAATGTTAAGGCCTAAATCAGATAAGAATAAGATGAAACAGACAGGAAACACTATCATCAATGTTAAGGCCTGAATCAGATAAGAATAAGATGAAACGGATAGGAAACACTATCATCAATGTTAAGGCCTGAATCAGATAAGAATAAGATGAAACAGATAGGAAACACTATCATCAATGTTAAGGCTTGAATCAGATAAGAATAAGATGAAACAGATAGGAAATACTATAATCAATGTTAAGGCCTAAATCAGATAAGAATAAGATGAAACAGACAGGCAACACTATCATCAATGTTAAGGCCTGAATCAGATAAGAATAAGATGAAACAGACAGGAAACACTATCATCAATGTTAAGGCCTGAATCAGATAAGAATAAGATGAAACAGACAGGAAACACTATCATCAATGTTAAGGCCTGAATCAGATAAGAATAAGATGAAACAGACAGGAAACACTTTCATCAATGTTAAGGCCTAAATCAGATAAGAATAAGATGAAACAGATAGGAAACACTATCATCAATGTTAAGGCCTAAATCAGATAAGAATAAGATGAAACAGATAGGAAACACTATCATCAATGTTAAGGCCTGAATCAGATAAGAATAAGATGAAACTGATAGGAAACACTATCATCAATGTCAAGGCCTGAATCAGATAAGAATAAGATGAAACAGATAGGAAACACTATCATCAATGTTCAGGCCTAAATCAGATAAGAATAAGATGAAACAGACAGGAAACACTATCATCAATGTTAAGGCCTAAATCAGATAAGAATAATATGAAACAGATAGGAAACACTATCATCAATGTTAAGGCCTAAATCAGATAAGAATAAGATGAAACAGACAGGAAACACTATCATCAATGTTAAAGCCTAAATCAGATAAGAATAAGATGAAACAGATAGGAAACACTATCATCAATGTTAAGGCCTAAATCAGATAAGAATAAGATGAAACAGATAGGAAACACTATCATCAATGTTAAGGCCTGAATCAGATAAGAATAAGATGAAACAGATAGGAAACACTATCATCAATGTTAAGGCCTGAATCAGATAAGAATAAGATGAAACAGATAGGAAACACTATCATCAGTGTTAAGGCCTGAATCAGATAAGAATAAGATGAAACAGATAGGAAACACTATCATCAATGTTAAGGCCTAAATCAGATAAGAATAAGATGAAACAATAGGAAACACTATCATCAATGTTAAGGCCTAAATCAGATAAGAATAAGATGAAACAGATAGGAAACACTATCATAGGTTCATAGGTTCATAGGTTAATACTAAGCTAACTGCCCTTGCGAGCCATTTTAAGCCTAGCCAATTATCCCTTGTGAGACTCGAACCTTGCACCTTGTGTTTGTAAGGCAAACACTTTAACCATTAGGCCACCCTCCCAACCCCCTAAAATGGCAGGGCACCAGAGCAAATCCACACAAACACTGGGAGGAGATGCAGACTCCACACAGAAGCCACCCCAACCAAGAATCAAACCAGAAAACCTATAGCTGTGAGGCAACAATACTACCACTGCTCAATGTTAAGGCCTAAATCAGATAAGAATAAGATGAAACAGATAGGAAACACTATCATCAATGTTAAGGCCAAAATCAGATAAGAATAAGATGAAACAGATAGGAAACACTATCATCAATGTTAAGGCCCGAATCAGATAAGAATAAGATGAAACAGACAGGAAACACTATCATCAATGTTAAGGCCTGAATCAGATAAGAATAAGATGAAACAGATAGGAAACACTATCATCAATGTTAAGGCCTGAATCAGATAAGAATAAGATGAAACAGATAGGAAACACTATCATCAATTTTAAGGCCTGAATCAGATAAGAATAAGATGAAACAGATAGGAAACACTATCATCAATGTTAAGGCCTGAATCAGATAAGAATAAGATGAAACAGATAGGAAACACTATCATCAATGTTAAGGCCTGAATCAGATAAGAATAAGATGAAACAGATAGGAAGCACTATCATCAATGTTAAGGCCTGAATCAGATAAGAATAAGATGAAACAGATAGGAAACACTATCATCAATGTTAAGGCCTAAATCAGATAAGAATAAGATGAAACAGATAGGAAACACTATCATCAATGTTAAGGCCTGAATCAGATAAGAATAAGATGAAACAGATAGGAAACACTATCATCAATGTTAAGGCCTGAATCAGATAAGAATAAGATGAAACAGATAGGAAACACTATCATCAATGTTAAGGCCTGAATCAGATAAGAATAAGATGAAACAGATAGGAAACACTGTCATCAATGTTAAGGCCTGAATCAGATAAGTATATGATGAAACAGATAGGAAACACTATCATCAATGTTAAGGCCTAAATCAGATAAGAATAAGATGAAACAGACAGGAAACACTATCATCAATGTTAAGGCCTAAATCAGATAAGAATAAGATGAAACAGATAGGAAACACTATCATCAATGTTAAGGCCTAAATCAGATAAGAATAAGATGAAACAGATAGGAAACACTATCATCAATGTTAAGGCCTGAATCAGATAAGAATAAGATGAAACAGACAGGAAACACTATCATCAATGTTAAGGCCTAAATCAGATAAGAATAAGATGAAACAGACAGGAAACACTATCAAAGGCGATGGAAAGTCGAGGAAAAGAGAGAATATTATTGTATTTAACTTTCTGTGAATGTTAATACAGCTGATTCCACTCTGTAGCCAAATCAAAACCTGTACTGAGTAGGTGTTTGGAGATTATTACAGTCTTAAGTTTTTTAGTAGTCATTTGTGAATATGTATATAGGGGAGACAGCAGTGTAGTGGGTCTGTAGTTTGATCAGAAGATAAGCCTCCCTTGTGGAAGTGGATAATGAGGGAAGCCTTCCACTCTGGGGGAACACAACAGTCATATGATGCAGCTATTAATTAAGATGGAGACAAGGTAACCTATTCCATTAGCAGCAAGACTAAGACAGTTTAAGAGATGTTTTGGGTAGCCAAGGAGGCCCTCCTAAACATATAGCATCTCTTAGAGATGACAGTGATGGTTACTGGACAGAACTGAAATGTTAGGGCTCCCACATTGTGGTTAGTATCATTTACAGGACAATGTGGAGGTATGGGTAATGCTCAGTGAATTTGAAAACTATAATTGGGGGTTGGTTGGTGAAAAGCCAACTTCCCCTGGCTAAATAGTTTGGAAATGTTATTCTAAAAAGATAGCAAGTGACTTAGATGCTCTTGTTTCCAAATGAATTAAGGTTATGTATTTTCCAGGAGGGAATATTTCATATGAGCACAGATACTTGGATGGCTTGAGTTTTTAAACAGTGGATGGTAGAACCTCCTGATGAGAAATAATAGGCTTGGAAGATGAACTGTGGAATTTTCCAAAATGAACTGAGTAGAAGAGGCCTGGGTTTGCTCTCCTATCCTGACTGGCAGTGGTATGTGTAGTCCTCAAAATGAAACAAAAAAGAAACTATAGGTGAGCTGAATATGTTAGAAAAAGAGTCCACTGTGGTCACTGAATTTGGTAGACTCCAAATATCTGACACCAACTTACTGATAGTAACCTGGTTTGAGGTTATTTGTTTTGTATTACTGCTCCACAAACATGTAATAAGGCTGCAGTTTGATGTTTTAAGATTTTGCTGGCTCTGTAGTTAATAGTACTGTTTTAATTATTGCATTGCTAATGCTACTACTGCTCTGTAATTTTTTTTTGTTACAACGGCTCTGGCTGTGGTTGAAAAAGTTCCTCTGGATTATCCCCTCTAGGCAATTATTAGACAGTAAATAAGCAATAAATACAAGCAGTTATAGTATAACACTGCACTCTGAGAAATAACAATAGAAAAGAAAAATTACTTACAGGAGGGATCTTTCCTGTAAGTGCTCTTACTGATTCAAACAGCTTACCCAGAAATACTGCAATTTATCCTTCATCAGTGGCAGATTATAACAGACGTGATCTGTGTGGTCGCATGGGGCTCCAGAGAACCCATGGAAAGCCATTTAGTATCCCGCCCTGCTCACTTATTTAAAACTGAATACTTTACTTATTTGCACTTATAATGTGTATTGTGTGGTATCTAGATCAATGCCTGCAGTGATAGTGTTACGGTTAAGCCTACAGCTACGGTGATCACTGCACACTTTAGGCAGGTCTGTCAGTACTAGTGCAGCATTTACAGATGCAGAAATACACTCACAGAGTTCTGCTAGTGTGCAACTGCAAAGTGTGCTTTACCAGACTAATGCTGTAGTGTGCATAGAAGCATCACACTTAGTACAGCTGTCTCAGTGCACTTCTGTTGCTTGATTTACTGCATAACAACCAAACTTCATCAGACTGTGCACTTCTGTAATACGAGAAACAAAATGCTTACTTTTAATAAAGGATCCCACTCACTACTGTAGCTTTTCATGAACAAGGGGTTATATATAGTGATGGACAGACACCTGAGCAGAAAGCATCATGTCAGTCATCTGCTCAGGATTAATCTCTCCCTCTCTGGAAAGAACATGCAAGGTTTCTCCACTTTTCTGACTTATAGGTTCATAGGTATATACTAGGCTAATGATCACCAGGGTCTTTACAAACCTAGTTGTGCAACCCAACCCAGATTTGTCGCCGAGTTCCTTGGACATCTATATGGTAGGGTATCTTAGTAAAGAGGTAGCTAAGTGTTCTGTTGAGGGAGTGGGTATGTTAGTTGGGGATTAATTCACTTAATGTTGACATCTGTCTATGAGGGACATGGAGACCAGATTGGGGGGGGGGGGGGATTTCTGATTTCCTATCCGCTGATCAAGGTTTCTTTTGAATAGGGTCAGGGATGAATTCTGCTTCATGTACATGGGAAGCTTGTTCCATTCCACAGGGATACTTTGAGAAACATATCGGTCCCTTCAGCAGGTTCTATTTATGTTGCAGCAAATTTCAGGTCCTTGGATCTAATGTTGTTTGTATTCTTTGTCTTGTGGATGTGCAACAGATCCATCAGAGCTGGATCTGAGGATGCCTTATATGCTAGATATAGGTCACCTCTCAGTAACCTGTGGGAGACAAGTAAAGAGATAGGACTGTAAGGCGATCTGTGTAAGACAGGGAATTCGTATTCTGGATTCTTCTGGTGAGGAACCTTTAAGGGTGCCTGGCTAGGTATATGCCAGCATGGACATTATACTCAATGATGGGTCTGATAAGGGCTGAGTAGACTGGTGCTATTACTTCCTTGGACCTGGATGCTGTAGCCTTGTTTATGAGATGGGTGCCATAGAATGATTTTCTTACTATGAGTATCTTGGCTACTTGTTGGTTGAAAGCCAGATTATTGTCAACAAATATTCCCGGACTCCCAACTACCGGGCCAACTCTTAGGAGTGTTTTATCAATTAAGTAATTAGCTTGGGTGGATGATTTCCCAAACGGCTCTATAATGCATTTCTTTGCACAGAGTTTTAATCCGTGGCTTTTGCACCAGTCATCTGCTTGTGTTAGTCACTCTCATAGAATATTGGTGTTATGGGGGTATCTATGACAGCTTTTAATTTACATCCATCTGAGAACTTGGTTAGTCAGAGGCCTTTGAGATTAGCATTGACTTCTGAGAAGATGCCAAACAGAGGTGGGCCCAACATGGGAGCCCCAGGATACTCTGCTGGTAACTGGTCTCTTTGTGGAGGTGGTCTCACCAATCCTGACTTCTTGGGTCCTATCTGTGACCCAGATGGCAATCATCATATGTAGAGATTTTTGGATAGTTCGGAGAGTTTGTCAACAATACCTGAGTGGAGCATTGTATTGATTGCCTTAGCCAGGTCAAGGTAGGTTGCACCATTTTCTCCTCATCCATAGTCATGGTGACCCTCTCAAAGATATCTCCTAGGTTAAGTAGGCAAGACCTTCCCTTAACAAAGACAAACTGGAATGAGTCCAGTGTCTCTAGGTTGTCAATGTCCTTGTTAATCATTTCTATGATAAGTTCCATGGCTTTGTATATTAGACTTGTCAGACTGATGGGTCTGTAGTTCCTGAGGTAGCTGATAGCCCACTGTAATGAAGAGGGACGACCATTGTGTCCCTCCATTCAACTGGTATGTAACCTGTTTTGATGCTATAGTTGAAGAGTGACTCAAGTGGTTCTGCTAGGTCATGTTTTAGGCTATTTAGGAGGCAACTAGGGATATTGTTGGGACACACTGAAGCAGTGTTTTTGGCCTTAGTGAGTGCTTACAGTACTTGTTCCTTGTTGATAGCTGGGGAGATATGCTACAAGGGATTTCACAGTGGGTAGTAGGGTGGAGTGGGTTGAAGTTATAGCTGCAGCAGACTGAGAGCAGCAGCAGCAACAGGTATAAAAATAATTAGCAACAATGGGCAACTCAGTGATCGTTAGAACGGCCTTAGGGAGCAGCAAGTTGACTTAGCTTTAATGTAATTGATGGAAATGGAATTGATTTTTGCCTAATCTTTTTGTCTTTACCTGCATAAAGTTTTCTCTAAATCATTGAAGGTTAGTGTCAGTGAATAACGCCACACAATAGAATTACATACTTGCTGTTGTTCATAAAATGTATGTTGATGTAAAACCTGCTGTTCTGTTAACCTTGAAAATAAATTAGAGTAATATTTAAAATTATTCCTGACTTTGGCATTTTGTTTAACATTTTTGAAGAATAACAGTGAGAGGTATGATGAAAAGAAAAGTGCAGTGCCAATAAAAGGTAGATGCATTGTGACTGGGTCAGCTTACTGTACAAACATGTTAAAGTTATAGCACAGCAGTTGTGAGGATGAGGGAGCTTAGGGACTGTCAGTTCTTGCTTTTTGTTGCAGAGGCTGAAATGCTGCTGTTACGTATATATCAAAGAGCTACTGGTAATTATATGAAATATAAATGCATACCTCACAAACAACTGTGTACACACTCATTTTCAGGCCTATCAATGCTTTTGGCTCATACAGTCATCAGCCTTAATTAGTGATGTTTTGAGAACAATGTGAATTATGGTTAACATTGATGATTATTACAGTTACAGATTACTGACTTATTTTACTTCAGAAAATCTGTTTTATCAGCCATGTACATCTGTAGGAGTAATATCTAAAAGTGTCCATGCCTAGCCTTTATCCCTGGAACTTTTTGGCCTTATCCCTGTTTCTTTGCTGAGAGGTTAAGAGTTTTGCGCTTTGCTGCTGCTGACAACAATCACACACTTAAAAACAATTTATGGAACATGCTGGTTTAAAAACAAAAGGAAATCAATGGGAGGGGGCAATGAAGAAGTAACCCTCGATGTAGCATAAAAGTGCACACGACATAAACAAAGACTTGAATGTAAGGTGCTGTGTTAGGATGCCTATTGCCAAAATACTACACAAGGAACGTGATTGGGCTGCTTATGTATTAGTGCTGGTAATAAGAAGGGTGTTGTTTAAGGATATAAATAATTTCAACATTTAACTGAAACTTGTGGTGTTGCCTTTTATACTACTTTTTGATTTGTTGTCATGTTTCGTGGGTAAAATGCCGCAACTAAACTTGGAGGCCCAATTTACTGTCTTACTATTTTTTCCACTCACACTACATGCCATGAATGTTTCAGTAAGTATGAACAGCTTGGAGACACACGTGTATCATGATACTGTGCTAATACTGGTTTCTTATTCTCTGTCTCCTTTTTCCATTTCTTAAACCGAAATTCCTAGGTGGCTTGCATTTCATTATCAGTGTCCATTGAATGTATGGCATGAAAATGTCTTTTTCCCCTCAGTAATAAATTAACCCTTTTTAATGATGGTGTTCCCTATTTGAAGATGATTAACTATGACAGAATTGCTGTGCATTCCTATATTTCACCTGATGTGCCTGCCGAGTTATTAATGGTCTTCTTTACTCTTTTTTTTAAATTAAAAATTCACTCAGAGTACATGGTGTTTAGAGATATCGGTGCATGAGTACATATTTATTGATATAGAGAGTTACAAATTAAAATATACATTTAATATAATAGGTTTACATCAAATGACTAAAATACATTCATGCGACTGATCATGATCATAACACCAAACTAAAATGTCAAAATTCAAAACGTTTTTCCTCCCAAATGTCGAACATGGTAAAGCTGGTTTTCGATATTCGATATTTCCAATAGCTGAGTGTGAAAACCCATTTGCCATCCGGGACATAGAACAGGAAGAGCATTTCCACATTGTAGATTTGGCAAAAAATAAATTGGTATTACAAAATTTTGAAACTATATGTTCGATCAAATGTAAGTCGAACGAAAGCATTTCAGTTATTTGATAATAAACCAATATAATCTGTGATGCACCTGTTGAACTATTTATGCAGCTTCTGACTTCAGGCAATAATAATGTAGTGCATGGAGCTCCATGATTACACTAAAAAAAACATATATTCTGGTTCAGCTCTACTCTAGCATGAGACCCAACCTTAAAATGTACAAGGGTGCTTAGCAATTGTCAAACACTCCCTCCATGCTGTTAACATTGAGTCTGCACTAAACAGACAGTGCTGAGCAGTAAAGAGCTTCAGGACATGAAACCGCTTTGTTTCAGCTCCTGTTTCTGCCTGCTGTCGGCTAAAGTACACATAGCATTTTGAATTAAATTGTTTCCATTGGCAGGAAATCCATAAAGATGTCTGTGATGTCCCTGCACTGGCCCAGTAATCGAGGAGCCTCAATCCTCACCACTAGCAGCAGTGAGGAATGTACGCAATGGGAGGATGACCAGTACACACACAGTAAAGTACAATTTCTCTTAAGCGCACACAGAGATCACAGTCAGTCTGGGGATGATTTCTCCCTCTCTCTCCAGATTCCCAATAAGACTCCTCACTGGTACAGCTATAGGGTTAGGAATCTCAGCTGAGGGATCAAGCCAAGACCTCTAGCACTCTCTCTGTCCAATCAGTGCTTCCCTGCCCAAGTAGCTCACACACACACACACACACACACACACACACACACACACACACACACACACACACACACACACACACACACACACTTTGAGATTTGATTTATATGCAAACACACAAACACTCTTGGGGAAGGCTGGTACAGGTTTACTAGCTTTGTCCCCTTCTGCCCAGACTATAAGGTAGTTATCACTGCCTTATCAGACACCCTCCAGATGGGTCTCACTTAGACGGATACCTGGTGTCAAAATCATGGCCGCAAGCTAAATGCCAAAAAGTGCATAGTCATCCCCTTTGGAAAAAACAAAGTACCCATGAACTACCACATAGGTGGTAGTCCCCTAAATACAGAAAATGTAATAAGGGATCTGGGGGCCCAAGCAGACAGCAATCTCTCCTTTGATAATCATATTGCCAAGGTGGTTAGAAAATCCTTCTATGTGGCCCACCTAATCACAAAAGGGTTCACATCTAGAACAAAAGAGGTTATTGTGCCTGTCTACTCATCACTCATTAGACCCGTCACAGAATACAACGCCCCATTTGGGATGTACCTTACAAGACACCTGCAACAGCTGGAAAGACCACAAAAGTACCTCATCAAGAGGATTACTGACCTCAAACAGATGCCCTATGCAGCCCGACTCAAGAAACTCCAGCTGTACTTGGTTGCATACCGCTTACTCAGAGGTGATCTCTGCCTGACATACAAGGCCATGTCCAACCCAGAATTGATGGACATGCTCCACCTAAAAAAAAAAAAAAATCCTGGAGAGCCACACGCTCTAGAGATATAAACCTCACCACAAAGATAAATAGGACATGCTGGAGGGATAGATTCCTATCCCAGAGACTCCCCATGCTTTGGAACAGGATTCCAATATACATCAGGCAGAGCCCCTCACTAACACTCTTCAAGAGAAACCTTGATGGGTGGATGGGAAACAGAAAATTTACCATGGGGATCACTGCAGTGGCTCTGCTGGACAGTGGCACAGGGAACTAATGGCTCTGTTGGACAGAGGCACAGGGAACTAATCTAAGGGGGTGGCGAAAGCCAACACATTCTGGCTAGGCTTATAAATGCCCTTGGGCAGATAGCCTAGTACTTACCTATGAACCTATGAACCAACCCCTACTTATCAGCTACTATAAGGCCCTTACAAAGGGTAACTAATCCTACTGTGTAATGTTACTATTAATCCAAATGACCAAGCAAGGCTATTGGAGTGGCCTGTACAGTGTCATTAAATAGATATACAAGTATTCTAAGAACTTATATGTCTCACAAATATCAGCCACAAAGACAGGTTTTAAATAGATGTAACAATAAATAATAAAAGGACAAAACAATACTCAGAAAACAAACAGTTACTTCAAAGTTCAGAAACACAGCAAATATTTAAAAAAAAGAAGTTATGTACCTACCATAATGTTCCATGTTAGTTGTCTTCATCTCACCTTCTTTCTTGCTTGTTGGGATCGGAGCTGATCCTCAGCTCTGACTCGGCCATCTTCTATAGGTCGAGAGCTGTTTACTGGCTCGAGGCTACCCCATATCCCATGATGCCCAGGCTAGCTACCCAGATCTCATTTGAAATAGCTAACCCCAGCCATAGCTATAAAATAAAACCCTTGCAAGCAGGAGGTCAAGACTATCTGTGATAATCTCTAAGTCAATAGAGGAACAAATCAGAGAACACTCAGCCAATGAAACCTGAACTCCTCTTGGTCCAATAGGACAGGGGGATGGAGGGGGGGACGCAAGAAAGAAGGCGAGATGAAGACAACTAACATGGAACATTATGGTAGGTACATAACTTCTTTATGTTAAGTTGTCTATCTCGCCTTCGTTTCTTGCTTGTTGGGACAGCATCCCTAGCACCTACAATCCTGGGCAGCTCATTGGAACAGACTCTTCAGAACAGTGGAACCAAAGTTAGCTCTATTCCAGGAGACCATGTCTAACTTGTAATGAGAAATAAAGGTATGAGGATTTGCCCATGTGGCAGCGGCACAGATAGAGTCCATGGGCAACCTAGACTGGAAGGCTAGAAAGGTGGCTAAAGCTCTAGTAGAATGAGCTTTTGGTTTGATAGACAACTCTTTGTTTCGTAGTTGATAGATGAAGGTAATAATGTGAGACAACCACCTGGACAGGGTCACTTTGGGAACTGGAAGACCCTGTTTGCCCCTGGCATAGGAAAGGAAAAGTTGGTCCGACTTTCTCATATCCTTCGTTCTATGCAGGTAAAAATGCAATTGTCTATGAACATCCAAAAGGTGTAATTTGTATTCTGCCTTGTTGGTGTGGTTAGGGAAAAACACAGGGAGGTCTATAGATTGGTTTAGATTATTTTCTGAGCAGACTTTCGGAAGGAAGGAGGGATTAGTCGTCAGAGCAACCCTGTCCTTATGAAAAACTAAGTACGGAGGACGAACACTTAGTGCCTGAAGTTTTGAGACATGTCTGGCTGAGGTAATAGCTACCAGAAAGAGAGTTTTCCAAGATAGAAACTTAATGGAGCAGGATGCTGCCGGTTCAAAAGGGGGCATAATCAAAGAGGTTAGTACCAAATTAAGGTCCCAAGGAGGAGGAGGATCTCTCACTGGGGGCCTAAGGAGAGTAGTCCCTCTGAGAAAGGCTTTATACAGCTTATGAGACATAATGTTTAGATTAGAAAACCCAACATGAAAGTTAGAGATGGCCGCTAGTTGAACCCTGATTGTGGCAGAAGCGGACCCAGAATGAAAAAGCTGTCTTAGAGATTATCACAGATTATCTCAGATAATTATCACAGACTCTCCTGCCCTGATAATGCCCCCCCACCCTATCAGAGAGGCATCCGTGGTCACTGTGGCAACAGGAGGGGGTGGATGAAAGGTCTGCCCTGAGACACTAGTGGGAACACCATCCACCAGGAAAGGTGCCTTTTGCATGTTTCTGTAATCATGATCATGTGAGACATGGGGAGCTGTTGAAAGGACCACTGTGTGAAAAGAAGCCACTGAAGAATTCTCATGTGGAAACAGGCCAGAGGTATTAGAAGAATTGCCGCTGCCATAGAACCCAGAGTTTGAAGGACCAACCTGACCTGTACCCCAACTCCAAGATTTCATGAACTGGGGCTGACAAGGGTTCTATGTTTCTAGCGTCTGGCCAACAAGAGAAACATTTCCATTTGCTAGCATAAGTCTTCCTAGTAGCGGATTTGCGAGAGGAGACAATAATCTCGCTCACAGCCGAGGAAATGCTGGGAAGCCTGGCTAGGGTTGGAATTGGATCAACCAAGCTGTGAGCTGGAGTGTTTGGAGGGATCGATGCAGTTCTCCTGATAGATGAATCAGCAGGTCTGGAATAGGATCCAGAGTCCAGGGCTGCTTGAGGAGGTACCGGTGCAGGAACGGAAACCATATCTGTCGAGGCCAGTAAGGGGCAATGAGGATCATTTTGCAACCCAACGGAATAGCTTTCTGTATGAGTTTGGGTATAAGAAGGAACGGCGGGAAGGCATAAAGAAGTCCCTAAGGCCAATCGTGGACTAGAACATCTCTGGGAGGGTGACCAGGAAGCGGTAAAAGGGAGAAGTAGTTGCTGCATTTGCTGTTGAAGGGGGTGGCAAACAGATCGCAGCAAGGCTGACCCCATTTGCGGAAGATCAGCTCCGCAACTACCTGATTCAGAGACCACTCATGAGACATGAGGATAGCTCTGCTGAGCCTGTCCGCTATGACGGACTTCCCAGGGATGTGCGTCGCAATCAGAAACCGTTGGGAGGAAATCGCCCACTGCCAGAGTCTGAGTGCTTCTCGACATAGGGGGTAGGACCTGGTTCTGCCCTGTTTGTTGATGTACCACACCACTGACATGTTGTCCATTTGAATTGCAATGGTCCTGGAAGGGAGAGAGTCCTGAAGGGCTTGCAATGCTAGGAGCACAGCTCTCATCTCCAAAACACTTATGTGCAGATGGTACTCGTGAGGCTGCCAAGTGCCTTGGACTCTCCTGCCCTGATAATGCCCCCCCACCCTATCAGAGAGGCATCCGTGGTCACTGTGGCAACCGGAGGGGGTGGATGAAAGGTCTGCCCTGAGACACTAGTGGGAACACCATCCACCAGGAAAGGTGCCTTTTGCATGTTTCTGTAATCATGATCATGTGAGACATGGGGAGCTGTTGAAAGGACCACTGTGTGAAAAGAAGCCACTGAAGAATTCTCATGTGGAAACAGGCCAGAGGTATTAGAAGAATTGCCGCTGCCATAGAACCCAGAGTTTGAAGGACCAACCTGACCTGTACCCTTTTGCATTGCATGAGGATATGAACTTGCTGCCGAATTATGGCCACCCTGTCTGGCGGTAGCCTTTTGGACATACTTCTTGTATCTAGATCTGCTCCTATATAGGTAATAGATTGAGAGGGCAACAAGGCAGATTTTTCGAAATTTATAATAATGCCTAGCTGGGCACAGGTTGTAATTGTATGGACACTGGCTTGAAGGAGTTGATGCCTGGTAGTAGCAGTAAGGAGCCAGTCGTCTAGATATGGAAACACCTGGAATCCCTGACACCTCAGGTGAGCCGTGACTACTGCCATGCATTTGGTGAACACCCTGGGGGGCTGTGGTGAGACCAAAGGGCAGAGCTCTGAACTGGAAATGATTGGCTCCCAGTGAGAAGCGAAGGAACCTCCTGGAGCGCCTGTCCATTTTGATGTGGTAGTATGCATCCTGAAGATCTATTGAGCACATCCAATTGTCCTGACCCAAAAAGGGTAGAATGGACTGTAGCATGACCATCTGAAACCTTGTTCTTTGAACAGACTTGTTTAGTCTGCTGAGATCCAATATTGGTCTCCAGTCCCGTCTTTTTTGGTACCAAAAAGAACCTTGAGTAAGTTCCGGATCCGTGTTGGTCTGCCGGGACTTCCTGGATGACTCTTTTTTTCTAGCAGTCTTGAAACTTCTATGACTGCTTGGGCCCTCAGATTGGGTGGAACATCTGGAGGGGATTTGCTTGACGGTAAGGGGGGTTGAAAGAAGGGAATTATGTAGCCTCCGGATATGATTGAGTGTACCCATTTGTCTCGCGTTAGGTTTTGCCAGGCTTTTGGGTACAGAGAAAGTCTTCCCCCGACTGCCTCCAGAGACAGGCAGCTGGGCAACCCTTCAGGGATGCTGGAAGGGCTCGTCAGAGAAGAATTCTCTGCTGCCCTGGTTCTGTGGACCCCCTCTGCCCTGAGGGTGGCGTCTATTGTTGTTGTTTCTTCCTCCTCTGCCCCTGGAGGAAAAATCACTACTTGTGTCAGGCGAGGTTCGCTGGGATTTCCGAAACCACATTTTACCACTCTTCTGACCCCTGGGATATGATCTGGAAGGAGTGGAAAAACAGACTCCCATGGCAGAGAGAGTCTTGCCTTCCTGTTCACACCTAGTCAGAGTGTCTTTCACCTGTGGTCCAAAAAGAAAGGAACCATCAAAGGGAGTGTTGGTGAACGACGCTCTAAAGGGTTCCGTGAAATTACACAGCCACATCCATGCATGTCTCCTGAGGGCCACGCCTGTACCTGCGGTTCTACTCGCACCATCGGCTGCACAGGAAATGAGCCTCATGGAGGAGTTGACTACAGAATTGAGGGTCGTCAGCTGAGAAGCCAACTTTAGCTTGAGCCCTTTCAGCTGATGGATCCTGGAAGGTATCTCCGAGCTCTTTCAGGAGATCCCTTTGAAGCCTGGTAAAATGGCATAAGTAATTCAGTGACCTCATGGAAAAGGTCGCTGAAGCAAACATTCGCTTCCAGCATCTGTCCATGGTCCTAGACTCCTTGTTAGGAGGATGGACAGAGGAAGAAGTTTCCGCTAACTCCTTTTTAGTGGCTGCTGCCACCACCATTGCATCTATGGGATCATCCTTTGTAAGGAACTGTTTATCAGGGGGTACAGTGATAAACTTGCCTGGTCTCCTCGAGGTTGGTTCCACTGTATCCGGGGCTGACCAAGCCCTTCAAGCCACCACTGACATCAGTGGATCGAAGGGCGGAGAGACCCAGGAGATGGAAGGTTGGGAACCGAACGCATCCAGGAATACAGATTCGTCCTCGGTAGGGGCTAGGGTACCCCAGTTCCCCCTCTGCTTAAGCATTTCGAGGATGTCCGAAAAGGAAACATCTTCAGAGGGGGATCTCGGGGAACCTTCCGATTCATCCAAATCCGTATACGAAGTGACAGACTTGGGGGAGTCAGCGTGCTTCCTCTTGCACTTCCTCTTCTGAGGGGGCTCCTCTGAATGATCAGGGGAGGCCTCAGAAGAAAAGGAAGCACCCAATGGGGTGCTCTGGAGTGCCACTTCCCCACACTTGGGGTCTAGAGGAGGGGCAGAGGTTAACACACCCACTACAGGGGACGGAGCCAGTGGGATCAAAAGTGGGACTGACTCAGAGGCCAGTACACTCCTCATGACATTGAAGGCATCCCTGCCACGATGCAGAGAGGGCTCCGGTTCCGAGGAAACCGGAATCCTCCTCCGCACCGACAGAGACGGCTCCGAGGCTGATGTAGGAGCCGAGCTCACCTGCGCCAACGCTCCGAGAGGGAGAGCGGGGTCGGACAAGGGTCCGATGCCACTCACCCCCTCGGAGCCGACAAGGGAGTCCCAGCACCCAGATCCCTCAACGGGTGGCACCATCGAGGGGATTGGAGCTGACGACAGCACCGAAGGAGAAATTGTTATCAGTGCCGACTGTTCCACGATTCAAACCCCAACAAACTCAGGCTCTGAGCTCAATGGAGTTGGAGGAGGAACATCGATGGAAGTGGATGGAGCCGACACATGTTGAGGAGGGCTGGAGAACATTTTGGCCAGTGCCTGCGACTTCAACAACCTACTGACCGCTCTCTCCACATCATGATCTCAGAGCCTAGAGGACCGAGAAGAGTGGGAGGATCTGCGACTACGGTCACTCTGCAACAGAGGAGACTGAGGAGCCGAATGTATAGACTCTAAAGAAGGGGACCTAGGTCTCTTGTGGGTCCGTGATGGCTCCGAAGGTACTGGTGGAGCCGACGGGGAGGCAATCTCCTCGGTTCCGGCAGGAACCGAACTAGTAGGTAAGGCTTGGTCCAATGACGGATCCAAGCTGGGAGCCGACGATTTGGTCAGTTTAGGAGATTTCACAGACTGAGCCTTAGCTGGTGAATCCTGGGGTTTAAGAAGGCCCCTCAAAATAAGCTTATTTTTGCGCTCCTGCAGAACTCTTGGGCTAAATGCATGGCAAACAGAACAAGAGTCCTGCAGGTGCACTGCGCCTAAGCAATAGATGGAAGAAGTGTGCCCATCTGTCAGAGACATTTTCTGACCGCATGAGTCACAATTCTTGAATCCAGACACCTTGGACTCTTTAGACATAACCACAACTAAAGATACTACACTGACAAGTTTTTGGCCAAAGGTCGGACAGCAAAAACTAATACCAGACACTACCAAAAAACATAACACACAATATACTACAGTTAAAGATAGTTTTTTTTTTTTTTTTTTTTTTTTTGGGGTTAGGAAGCCTCTAACTTAAACGGCTACCTAACAAACAGAAGAAGAAAGGTTAAACTAAACGCTATCTACAAAAGGGATGGGGGGGAATCTCTAATTAAAACGAGTTCTAAGGGAAAACTACAAATACACTAAACTATAACAAACAGCGACTATTCTTTAAACAATAAATTACCAGAAAAATACCCTAATCTGACAGAAAGAGTAGTTCAATAAAGTTATACGAGCCTGAGCCAGTAACAACGATCCTCGCAGCTGAAGCGGCAAACGAGATCTGGGTAGATAGCGCTGGGCATCATGGGATATGGGGTAGCCTCGAGCCAGTAAACAGCTCTCGAGCTATAGAAGATGGCCGAGTCGGAGCCGAGGATCGGTTCTGATCCCAACAAGCAAGAAACGAAGGCGAGATAGACAACTTAACATCAAACATTGCAGGGCAGTCTCAAATAAATGCAGAAAACATCTAAACTAATCTTTACTGTATTCCTATTTATAAGACAGGCACTATGCCCTAAGTCTTACTTACAAACACACAGGCAGAAGTGCTGGTGATGGATGTTTACAGATCCAAAACAAGATACAAAATGCCCAGTCTCTCTCTGAGATAGTTCTTAAATCAATAATATACATCACTGCTGGGTCAGCTTGGATGACATCACTCACTGTCACCTGACTTCAGTTCCCAGGCTAACAGATACTAAAGAATTTTGACATCTCTCTGTGAGAAGTACATATCTCTCAGAAGTTCAGAACTGTGTAGCTGCTACGAAGTCAAAAAGTAATCAAACACTTTACATTTTAAACCTAGTAATTATTTTTCTTTTCAGACAATGGAAAATCTTCTAGCTCTAGACATTGTGTCTGCTGCTGAGCTGAAACTGAGAGATAACACAATCGTAAAGCATGTTTAATTTCAACTTATTTTCTTGAAGTTTTGTAAGTAACTCTGTATGTTTCAATTTCTACTATTAAAACATGCATTTGCACAGATATGTAGTTTATATACATTTCTATTTTTTTTCCAGTAGGGTATACACTGTGGTTACATTCTTGAAGCTCAGTACATAGCATACAGTTCATATCAATATTCACACATGGCATAGAATTATTTACAAAATTCCAGATAACTGCGCTGGCAGTGTCACAATGTCAACCACTCCCCACTGCTTTAATGTTTTTTAAAGCTGTCACAACACATTCTGCTTTTTTTTAATCGCACCTCTCACTTAATAGTAATATATCTCCATGCACTCCAAAGAATTATGATCAGATCTCCGATTGCAGTTAACTATTGTGTGTTCTCAGCACGAATGCCAAGATTCACCTCGAGGTGAATTTCAAACACATATGTACATTATGATCAGAGACATGATCATAATCCTCTATGTTGAGCATGTCTGAATTAGCCACAGAAACCGATCACATATTGTAGATGCAGTGCTCAATGAATTTCTGTCTTTTAGTTTGTCTGCCTAATCAAAATGCTGCTCAAACCTAGATGTCTTGTTTGTCCAGTTTCTAAAATATGAAAAGACATTTGTAAAAACTTAGAGGAGAATGCATGTTCAAATTTTTTTGCATTATTCTATATTATTCTTATAACTAACTTTAATTAATATTATTATTTTAAAGAAGATATTTTGCTAAAGAGCATGGCTGTTCTTTTGGTTTGTGCATTTTCAATTTACTGTTCACAAAGTGTTTACATATTTGTTTGGCTTGTGCTTTTTTAACTTGATTTTTCAGGAAATCCTCAGGAATCTAAGGATGTACACAAACTGCTAGATGTGTCCCATCCTATGTGCAAGGTGTGAATGAGGTATTATAAGCCTTTTGCATTATGTAAATGTTGTTCTGTATTATACCACATTGTAAGTACTACTGCTTGGAGTGACAGATCCTGCACAAATACAGTTTAAAACTTCTGTACTTCTTACTACAACTACGTAACTAGGGTTATAAAGACTAGTTTAAATAAATCAATGTACTGCTTTGAATCTTCTGAAGTTCACTATTCGAGCCATGAATCAAGATAGGCAAAATGACCTTAAAATATCAAATATTGGAACTAAAATTCCAGTAACAGTAACTTTGCCTATCATCTCTTGTGTCACTATTTTACATTGGTGGATGATAATATTTGTTGTTTTAGTCTTCTGTCACTATTTACACTGGTGGATGATAATGTTGGTTGTTTTAGTCTTATATCACTATTTACACTGGTGGATGATAATGCTGGTCGTTTTAGTCTTGTGTCACTATTTACATTGGTGGATGATAATGTTTGTCGTTTTAGTCTTGTGTCACTATTTACACTGGTGGATGACAATGTTTGTTGTTTTAGTCTTGTGTCACTATTTACACTGGTGGATGATAATGTTGGTCGTTTTAGTCTTGTGTCACCTATTTACATTGGTGGATGACAATGTTTGTCGTTTTAGTCTTGTGTCACTATTTACACTGGTGGATGACAATGTTTGTCGTTTTAGTCTTGTGTCACTATTTACATTGGTGGATGATAATGTTGTGGATGATAATGTTTGTCGTTTTAGTCTTGTGTCACTATTTACATTGGTGGATGATAATGTTGGTAGTTTTAGTCTTGTGTCACTATTTACATTGGTGGATGATAATGTTTGTCATTTTAGTCTTGTGTCACTATTTACATTGGTGGATGATAATGTTTGTTGTTTTAGTCTTGTGTCACTATTTACATTGGTGGATGATAATGTTTGTGGTATTAGTCCTGTGTCACTATTTACACTGGTGGATGATAATGTTTGTCATTTTAGTCTCATGTCACTATTTACACTAGTTGATGATAATGTTGTCATTTTAGTTTTGTGTCACTTTTCACAATGGTGGACGATAATGTTTGTTGTTTTTGTCTTGTTTCAATATTTCCATTGGTGGATGATAATATTTGTTGCTTTAGTCTTGTGTCACTATTTACACTGATGGATGATAATGTTTGTTATTTTAGTCTTGTTTCACTATTTACACTGGTGGATGATAATGTTTGTCATTTTAGTCTTGTGTCACTATTTACACTGGTGGATGATAATGTTTGTCGTTTTAGTCTTGTGTCACTATTTACACTGGTGGATGATAATGTTTGTCGTGTTAGTCTTGTGTCACTATTTACAGGGTCTATATCATCATATCGAATGGTGATAATGTCGAACGTTGAAAATATCTAAAGTTCACGAGAACAAACTTGCTATTTTGGGGGCTGCGCCCCCCCCCACACCCCCCGCTAAATATATATTCCAACTCCGAGGTCACACTACAGTGAGGAAAGGGCAAATATCCCAATCCTCACTGTACCGCGACCCCAAAAACACAAGTTCGTTCTCGTGAACTTTCAATATTTTCGGCGTTCGGCATTATCACCATTTGATATGGTGATATACACCCCTATTTACATTGGTGCTTGATAATGTTTGTTGTTTTAGTCTTGTGTCACTATTTACATTGGTGTACAATAATGTTGGTCGTTTTAGTCTTGTGTCACTATTTACACTAGTGGATGATGTTTGTTGTTTTAGTCTTGTGTCACTATTTACATTGGTGGATGATAATGTTGGTCATTTTAGTCTTGTGTCACTATTTACACTGGTGGATGATAATGTTTGCCGTTTTAGTCTCATGTCACTATTTACACTGGTGGATGATCATGTTTGTCGTTTTAGTCTCGTGTCACTATTTACACTGGTGGATGATAATGTTTGTTGTTTTAGTCTTGTATCACTATTTACATTAGTGGATGATAATGTTGGTTGTTTTAGTCTTGTGTCACTATTTACACTGGTGGATGACAATGTTTGTCGTTTTAGTCTCATGTCACTATTTACACTGGTGGATGATCATGTTTGTCGCTTTAGTCTCGTGTCACTATTTACACTGGTGGATGATAATGTTTGTTGTTTTAGTCTTGTATCACTATTTACATTGGTGGATGATAATGTTTGTTGTTTTAGTCTCATGTCACTATTTACATTAGTGGATGATAATGCTGGTCGTTTTAGTCTTGTGTCACTATTTACATTGGTGGATGATAATGTTTGTTGTTTTAGTCTTGTGTCACTATTTACATTGGTGGATGATAATGTTTGTTGTTTTAGTCTTGTGTCACTATTTACACTGGTGGATGATAATGTTTGTTGCTTTAGTCTTGTGTCACTAATTACATTGGTGGATGATAATGTTTGTTGTTTTAGTCTTGTGTCACTATTTACATTGGTGGATGATGTTTGTTGTTTTAGTCTTCTGTCACTATTTACACTGGTGGATGATAATGTTTATTGTTTTAGTCTTGTGTCACTATTTACACTGGTGGATGATAATGTTTGTAGCTTTAGTCTTGAGTCACTATTTACACTGGTGGATGATGTTTGTTGTTTTAGTCTCGTGTCACTTTTTACACTGGTGGATGATAATGGTTGTCGTTCTAGTCTTGCTTCACTATTTACATTGGTGGACAATAATGTTTGTCATTTTAGCCTTGTGTCACTATTTACATTCGTGGATGATAATGTTTGTCATTTTAGTCTTGTGTCACTATTTACATTGGTGAATGATAATACTTGTCGTTTTAGTCTTGTGCCACTATTTACACTGGTTGATGATAATGTTTGTTGTTTTAGTCTTGTGTCTATTTACACTGGTGGATGATAATGTTGTTTTAGTCTTGTGTCACTATTTACACTGGTGGATGATAATGTTGTTTTAGTCTTGTGTCACTATTTACATTGGTGGATGATAATGTTTGTTGTTTTAGTCTTGTGTCACTATTTACATTGGTGGATGATAATGTTGGTCGTTTTAGTCTTATATCACTATTTACACTGGTGGATGATAATGTTTGTTGTTTTAATCTTGTGTCACTATTTACATTGGTGGATGATAATGTTTATTGTTTTAGTCTTGTGTTACTATTTACACTGGTGGATGATAATGTTTTTCATTTTAGTCTCGTGTCACTATTTACACTGGTGGATGATAATGTTTGTCATTTTAGTCTCATGTCACTATTTACACTAGTTGATGATAATGTTGTCATTTTAGTTTTGTGTCACTTTTCACAATGGTGGACGATAATGTTTGTTGTTTTTGTCTTGTTTCAATATTTCCATTGGTGGATGATAATATTTGTTGCTTTAGTCTTGTGTCACTATTTACACTGATGGATGATAATGTTTGTTATTTTAGTCTTGTTTCACTATTTACACTGGTGGATGATAATGTTTGTCATTTTAGTCTTGTGTCACTATTTACACTGGTGGATGATAATGTTTGTCGTTTTAGTCTTGTGTCACTATTTACACTGGTGGATGATAATGTTTGTCGTGTTAGTCTTGTGTCACTATTTACAGGGTCTATATCATCATATCGAATGGTGATAATGTCGAACGCTGAAAATATCTAAAGTTCACGAGAACAAACTTGCTATTTTGGGGGCTGCGCCCCCCCCACACCCCCCACTAAATATATATTCCAACTCCGAGGTCACACTACAGTGAGGAAAGGGCAAATATCCCAATCCTCACTGTCCCGCGACCCCAAAAACACAAGTTCGTTCTCGTGAAATTTCAATATTTTCGGCGTTCGGCATTATCACCATTTGATATGGTGATATACACCCCTATTTACATTGGTGCTTGATAATGTTTGTTGTTTTAGTCTTGTGTCACTATTTACATTGGTGTACAATAATGTTGGTCGTTTTAGTCTTGTGTCACTATTTACACTAGTGGATGATGTTTGTTGTTTTAGTCTTGTGTCACTATTTACATTGGTGGATGATAATGTTGGTCATTTTAGTCTTGTGTCACTATTTACACTGGTGGATGATAATGTTTGCCGTTTTAGTCTCATGTCACTATTTACACTGGTGGATGATCATGTTTGTCGTTTTAGTCTCGTGTCACTATTTACACTGGTGGATGATAATGTTTGTTGTTTTAGTCTTGTATCACTATTTACATTAGTGGATGATAATGTTGGTTGTTTTAGTCTTGTGTCACTATTTACACTGGTGGATGACAATGTTTGTCGTTTTAGTCTCATGTCACTATTTACACTGGTGGATGATCATGTTTGTCGTTTTAGTCTCGTGTCACTATTTACACTGGTGGATGATAATGTTTGTTGTTTTAGTCTTGTATCACTATTTACATTGGTGGATGATAATGTTTGTTGTTTTAGTCTCATGTCACTATTTACATTAGTGGATGATAATGCTGGTCGTTTTAGTCTTGTGTCACTATTTACATTGGTGGATGATAATGTTTGTTGTTTTAGTCTTGTGTCACTATTTACATTGGTGGATGATAATGTTTGTTGTTTTAGTCTTGTGTCACTATTTACACTGGTGGATGATAATGTTTGTTGTTTTAGTCTTGTGTCACTAATTACATTGGTGGATGATAATGTTTGTTGTTTTAGTCTTGTGTCACTATTTACATTGGTGGATGATGTTTGTTGTTTTAGTCTTCTGTCACTATTTACACTGGTGGATGATAATGTTTATTGTTTTAGTCTTGTGTCACTATTTACACTGGTGGATGATAATGTTTGTAGCTTTAGTCTTGAGTCACTATTTACACTGGTGGATGATGTTTGTTGTTTTAGTCTCGTGTCACTTTTACACTGGTGGATGATAATGGTTGTCGTTCTAGTCTTGCTTCACTATTTACATTGGTGGACAATAATGTTTGTCATTTTAGCCTTGTGTCACTATTTACATTCGTGGATGATAATGTTTGTCATTTTAGTCTTGTGTCACTATTTACATTGGTGAATGATAATACTTGTCGTTTTAGTCTTGTGCCACTATTTACACTGGTGGATGATAATGTTTGTTGTTTTAGTCTTGTGTCTATTTACACTGGTGGATGATAATGTTGTTTTAGTCTTGTGTCACTATTTACACTGGTGGATGATAATGTTGTTTTAGTCTTGTGTCACTATTTACATTGGTGGATGATAATGTTTGTTGTTTTAGTCTTGTGTCACTATTTACATTGGTGGATGATAATGTTGGTCGTTTTAGTCTTATACCACTATTTACACTGGTGGATGATAATGTTTGTTGTTTTAATCTTGTGTCACTATTTACATTGGTGGATGATAATGTTTATTGTTTTAGTCTTATGTTACTATTTACACTGGTGGATGATAATGTTTTTCATTTTAGTCTTGTGTCACTATTTACACTGGTGGATGATAATGTTGTTGTTTTATTCTCGTGTCACTATTTACACTGGTGGATGATAATGTTTGTTGTTTTAGTCTCGTTTCAATATTTCCATTGGTGGATGACAATGTTGTTTTAGTCTTGTGTCACTATTTACACTGGTGAATAATAATGTTTGCTGTTTTAGTCTCATGTCTCTGTTTACCCTGGTGGATGATAATGCTTGTCATTTTAGTCCTGTGTCACTATTTACATTGGTGGATGATAATGTTTATTGTTTTAGTCTTGTGTCACTATTTACATTGGTGGATGATAATGCGGGTAGTTTTAATTTTGTGTCACTATTTACATTGGTGGATGATAATGTTGGTCATTTTAGTCTTGTGTCACTATTTACATTGGTGGATGATAATGTTTGTCATTTTAGTCTCGTGTCACTATTTACACTGGTGGATGATAATGTTTGTCATTTTAGTCTCATGTCACTATTTACACTGGTGGACGATAATGTTTGTCGTTTTAGTCTGTCACTATTTACACTGGTGGATGATAATGTTGTCGTTTTAGTCTCATGTCACTATTTACACTAGTGGATGATAATGTTTGTTGTTTTAGTCTCATTTCAATATTTCCATTGGTGGATGATAATGTTTATTGTTTTAGTCTTGTGTTACTATTTACACTGGTGGATGATAATGTTTGTTGTTTTAGAATCGTGTCACTATTTACACTGGTGGATGAAAATTGTTGTTTTAGTCTCGTGTCACTATTTACATTGGTGGATGATAATGTTTGTTGTTTTAGTCTTGTGTCACTATTTATACTGGTGGATGATGATGTTTGTTGTTTTAGCCTTGTCACTATTTACACTGGTGGATGATAATGTTGGTCGTTTTAGTCTTGTGTCACTATTTACACTGGTGGATGATGTTTGTTGTTTTAGTCTTGTGTCACTATTTACACTGGTGGATGATAATAAGAAGTTATGTCTTACCATAACGTTCCATGTTAGTTGTCTTCTTCTCGCCTTCTTTCTTGCTGGATCGGTTCGGCTCCAACTCGGCCTATACTATAGCTCGAGAGCTATTTTTACCGGCTCGAGGCAGCCCTATATCCCACAATACCATGCGCTAACTCCCCAGATCTCGTTTGGAAGCTAAGACATAGTATAAATAATAATATTATAATAATAATATTAGAATCCTCTTTTACGAGTACAGATTACCTGCTAGTAACACTAAGGATACAAGGAAAAAACGCAACATATTGTATCTCCAGAAATGGAAGGACTCAGAAACTTCGAGTCTATCCAGGCTAGGGGGCAGGAGGGAGGGACACAAGAAAGAAGGCGAGAAGAAGACAACTAACATGGAACGTTATGGTAAGACATAACTTCTTAATGTTAAGTTGTCATTCTCGCCTTCATTCTTGCTGGATGGGACAGCGTCCCTAGCATCTTAGTCCTGGGTGGCTCAATGGAACAGACTCCTGAGTACAGTGGAACCAAAATCAGCTCTATTTCTGGAGGCTAAATCAAGCTTGTAATGGGCAATAAAGGTATGTTTGGATGCCCATGTAGCTGCTGCACAAATGGCATCTAGTGGTAACCTTGCTTGAAACGCTGTTGAAGTTGATAGTGCCCTGGTTGAATGAGCATTAGGCCTAGAGGGAAGTTGCCTGTGTCTCAACTCATAGACCAAGGTAATAATAGATGTCAGCCATCTGGAAAGAGTAACCTTCGATACCAGAAGCCCTTTCTTACCTGCAGCAAAAGAGAGAAAGAGCTGGTCTGACTTTCTGAATTGTTTTGTCCTGTCTAGGTAATACCGTAATTGGCGCTGAACATCTAATGAATGTAATTTGTTTTGTCCTGTCTAGGTAATACCGTAATTGGCAATGAACATCTAATGAATGTAATTTTTGTTCAGCCCTGTTGGTATAGTCTGGGAAAAAGACAGGCAAATCAATGGAGTGGTTTAGATTTGTTTCCGATAACACTTTTGGTAGGAAGGAAGGGTTTGTTCTGAGAGTTACCCTGTCTTTATGAAAAACCAAATAAGGAGGACGGACAGACAAGGCTTGAAGTTACGATACCCTTCTTGCAGATGTTATAGCTACTAAAAACAGCGTTTTCCAAGAAAGAAGTTTGAGGGAGCAAGAAGCTGCAGGTTCAAAAGGAGGCAGAATTAGTGAGGTTAGAACTAAATTCAAATCCCATTGTGGGGGTGGATCTTTGACTGGAGGTCTGAGCAAAAAGATGCCCTTGAGAAAGGCTTTACAGAGTTTGTGGGACATAATATTTGCTTCTGAGAGTCCAACATGAAAATTAGCAATGGCCGCTAATTGTACCCTGATAGTGGCCGATGATGACCCTGAATGAAAAAGCTCCGCCAGAAAGTCAAGAACCTCATGAATGGGTGCATGGAAAGGGTCTAAGGACCTAGTTTGTGCCCAGTGTGAAAAATGCTTCCATTTACTCACATAAGTCTTCCTAGTATTGGACTTATGGCAAGCCAGAATGATATCACGAACAGGAGGAGAAATAAGGGGAAGCCTGGCTATGGCTGGAAGTGGAGCAACCAAGCTGTGAGGTTGATGGAATGTAGAGACTGATGCAGCCTGCCCGTGAGGTGGGTCAACAGATCCGGAAGGGGTTCCAGATGCCAAGGCTGATCCAGTAGGTATTTGTGCAGGAATGGGAACCAAACTTGTCGAGGCCAAAACAGGGCAATGAGGATCATTTTGGATCTCAATGCGGTTGCTTTCTGAATTAATTGCGGGATCAATGGAAAGGGAGGAAAGGCATAAAGAAGACCCCAGGGCCAAACGTGAACAAGAGCGTCTCTGGGGGGTTGGTCTGGTAGAGGAAAAAGTGTGAAGAAGTCGAGGCACTTGCTGTTTTGGGGAGTTGCAAAAAGGTCGCAGCAAGGCTGGCCCCACTTCCGAAAAATTCCGTCTGCTACCGCTTGATTTAGAGACCACTCGTGAGGCATGAGGATAGTTCTGCTCAATCTGTCTGCTATGACGTTGGACTTTCCGGGGATGTGCATTGCTATCAGAAACCGTTGAGATGAAATCGCCCACTGCCAAAGTCTGAGTGCTTCTCGACAGAGGGGGTAGGACCTTGTTCCGCCCTGCTTGTTTATGTATAACACCAAAGACATATTGTCCGTTTGAAATGCTATAGTCCCCATGGGAAGAGAGCTCTGAAGGGCTTGCAACATCAAAAGCACCACCCTCATCTCCAGGACATTTATGTGCAGGTGGCATTCTGACTGTTGCCAAGTGCCCTGGACCGTCCTGCCCTGATAATGCCCCCCCACCCGATCAGGGAGGCATCCGTTGTGACAGTGGCAACTGGAGGGGGGAGAACAAAGGGTCTGCCTTGAAAAAAGCTGGGGGGGAAGCCATCCACCAGGAGAGATGTTTCTTGCAAGATGGGGTTATCAAAATGTTGTGGGTCACTGGTAGCTGTTGAAAGGACCGCTGAGAAAACAGCATCCACTGAAGGAGCCTCATGTGGAAGCAGGCTAATGGAAGTAGAAGAATCGCCGCCGCCATGAGGCCCAACACTTTCAATACTAGCTTGACTTGGACTCTGTTGGGCTGAAACAGGGGCTGAACATTCCGCCTTATGTCTGTCACTCTCTGAGGTGGTAATGTTGCAGACATTTCTGTGGTGTTTAATACGGCGCCTATAAAGTTTATACATTGACAAGACGACAAGGAGGACTTTGCAAAATTTATAGAAATACCCAGACTGTTGCAAAGTTGAATAGTGTAATCCATGGCCATTATGAGATCCTGTTTGGTGGTAGCGGAAATGAGCCAGTCGTCTAAGTATGGAAACACCTGGAATCCTTTCTGTCTCAGGTGAGCCGTGACCACTGCCAAACATTTGGTGAACACTCGGGGGGCTGTGGTGAGACCAAAGGGCAGGGCCCTGAATTGAAAATGACTGACTCCCAGCCAGAAGCGGAGAAACGTCCTGGAGCGCCTGTGTATCTTTATATGGTAGTACGCGTCCTGGAGGTCTAACGAGCACATCCAGTTGTCTCTGCCCAAAAAGGGTAGAATGGACTGCAGTGTTACCATCTGAAATTTTGTCTTTAGTACAGAGTTGTTTAACCTGCTGAAGTCCAATATGGGTCTCCATTCTCCTGTCTTTTTTGGTACCAAAAAGAATCTGGAGTAGATTCCGGATCCTAGCTGATCTGCTGGGACTGCCTGGATGACTCTTTTTTCTAACAGTTTTTTTATTTCTAGCTGAGCCTGACCCCTTTGTGCGGGTGGTACATCTGGTAGGGGTTTTGGCGGTTGTACCGGAGGGAAAGTGAAAGGGATTTTGTAACCCTCGGATATGATCTTCTGTACCCATGTGTCTTGGGAGAGGGATTGCCAGGCTTCCGGGTACAGAGATAATCTTCCCCCGACTGCCTCCGAAGGCGGACAGTCAGGCAGCTTCTCAGGGATGCTGAAAGGGTTGGTCAGGAAAAGATTCCCTAGACCCCCTCTGCCCCTGGGACGGTGTCTGTTATTATTTCCCCCTCTGCCTCTAGGGGGAAATTCACCACGTGCAGCAGGCGCGACTCCCTGAGGTTTGGGGAACCACATCTTTCCTCCCTTCTGTCCCTTAGGATAAGGTCTAGAAGGCGTGGAAAAATGGACTCCCACAGCAGAGAAAGTCGTACCATCTTGCTCGCATCTGGTGAGGGTATTCTTCACCTGAGGTCCGAACAATTCCGAACCGTCAAAGGAGGTGTTGGTGAAGGATGCCTTGAAGGGATCGGCAAAGTTACAGAGTCGCATCCAAGCGTGACGTCTCAACGCAACGCCTGTGCCAGCGGCCCTACTCGCTCCATCGGCTGCATAAGAGATAAGCCGCATGGAGGAGTTAACAATGGAGTTCAGGGTAGCCAGCTGAGAGTTTATTTTGTCCTTAAACCCCGCAGAAGAAGGATCCTGTACCGTTTCACCCAGCTGTTTGAGCAAGTCTCTCTGAAGGCGGGTGAAATTACATAAATAGTTCAGCGATCGCATAGAAAAGGTCGCTGAAGCAGAGGTCCGCTTGCCGTACCTGTCCATGGTCCTGGACTCTTTGTTAGGAGGATGAACAGATACAGAAGGATCAGCCAATTCCTTCTTAGTGGCTGCTGCTACCACCATAGCATCAACTGAAACACCTTTGGTGAGAAAGGATTTGTCATCTGGTGCAGAAATGAATTTAGAAGGCCTCCTAGGGGTAGGTTCCATTGAATCAGGAGCTGCCCACGCCTTTCTAGCCACTACCTCCATTAGTGGGTCGAAAGGGGGAGACACCCAGGAGGTGGAAGGGCGAGATCCAAAGGTGTCAAGGTAAACCGACTCGTCCTCGGAAGGTTTGAGAGTGGACCAATTTCCCCTCTGTCTTAGGATCTCCAGAATGTCTGAAAAGAAGACATCCTCAGAGGGGGATCTGGGGGAACCTTCCGACTCATCCAAGTCGGTGTCCGACGTGACAGACTCGGGGGAGTCTATGTGCTTCCTCTTGTTCTTTCTTTTCCTAGGGGGTTCCCCCTGAAACTTCAGGGGAGCCCTCGGAAGAGGAGGAGACACCCAAGGTGGGTACCCTATGCTTTGGATCTCTGCTGTCAGGTGTAGGAGGATGGCCAGAGACCGTAACAGGCACTACAGAGGGAGGAGCTGCAGAACTTAAACTTGGAGTGGACACTGGGTCCAGCACACTCCTCATCACCTCGAAGGCTCCCCCATCAGATACCAAAGGTAGCCCCGGCTCCGAAGAGACTGGAACCGCCCCCGGAACCGACAGAGAAGGCTCCGAGAATGATGTCGGGGCCGAACTAACCAGAGCTGAAGCTCCGAGAGGGAGAGCGGGGTCAGACAAGGGTCCGATGCCACTCGCCCCCTCGGAGCCGACAATGGAGTCTCGGCGCCCGGACCTCTCCACGGATGGAACCAATGAAGAGGTCGGAGCCGACGACACCGGAGCCGAAGGAGGAAGTATCGGCTCCGACGTGGGCAAGGTCACGGTTCCGACAAACTTCGGCTCCGAACTCGAGAGATGAGTCAGAGGAGGAATGGATAGCTGTATCAAAGGAGCCACAGTCTGGTGAGATGGGCTCTGGAGCATTTCGGCCAGTGCCTGAGATTTTATGAGTCTACTGACCACCCTCTCGATGTCGTGGTCGGAGAGCCTGGATGACCTCGATGAATGAGTCCTATGACTCCACTCCGATAGGAGAGGGGACCTCGGAGCCGATCTGACAGACTCTAACGAAGGGGACCTAGAGCGCTTGCGCGCTAGGGTCGGCTCTGATGATGGTTTCGGAGCGGAAACCACTTTGCTCGCCTCGGCGACTTCCCCGAGCCAGACTTGGATGGGGAGTCATCAGGCTTTAACAAGCCCCTTAGGATGAGCTTGTTACGCCTTTCCTGCAGGACTCTTGAACTAAATCCGTGACAAACGGAACAAGAGTCCTGCAGGTGTAAAGGCCCCAAGCAATAGACACAAGAAGTGGGACCGTCTGTCAGAGACATTTTCTGACAGCACGAGTCACACTTCTTGAATCCCGAAACCTTAGGGTCCTTTGACATCCTGACAAAAAATAAAAAGGAACACAGCCAGTCCACACACACACACACACACACACACACACACACACACACACACACACACACACACACACACACACACTTATTTAAGTTAAGGGGAACTGACTAAAAACCCACACACACACTGAAAGGGGTGGGGGAAAACTAAGGAAAAGCCCGTAGGCCCAAGATAAAAAACTAACTAAAGAAGGGGAAAATGGGCTACCGAAAGGGTAAGGCAGTTAGAAGTGACCTAAAGAAGGGTAACTAACTGGAAAAAAACTACTGAGACTGAATATATATATGAAAAAAGCACTTACTGACCGGAGCCGGTAAAAACAGACTACCTCGCAGCGAAGCAGCAAACGAGATCTGAGGAGTTAGCGCATGGTATTGTGGGGTATAGTGCTGCCTCGAGCCAGTAAAAATAGCTCTCGAGCTATAGTATAGGCCGAGTCGGAGCCGAGGATCGGCTCCGAACCCATCCAGCAAGAATGAAGGCGAGAATGACAACTTAACATTGTTTGTGGTTTTAGTCTTGTGTCACTATTTACCCTGGTGGATGATGTTTGTTGTTTTATTCTTGTGTCACTATTTACATTGGACATCTTTATATTAGTAATATGTTCGAAAGTGGATAGTTTTGTTACTCTTGGTGAATAACTTTGTTTAATTTCTTTTTGCAAATAAAGTTAAGACTAATCCAATTAAAAAAACATCCAAGCAAATGTATTATTAACAAGAAATATAATTTAAAACAACTGGGTATGTGAATCTGAAAGGATATGTGCATTTATGCATGGTCACCAGAAGCTAAGCCTGTTGTTAAAATCAATAATTTCCTGTTGTTAATGTGGCACCATCCCTGGAGAAGACAGTATACTGCTCTGTGCTAGGCTCATACCCACCTGAGACACAATCACTGAGGTCGTTCAGGCCGCACTTCATATAGTCAAAGGAGGTATGTCTCAGGTTATTAAGACCCACGTGCACTATGACAAAGTCATACTTGCACCTGTAGTTCAATGACCTGAGTGCCTGTGTGACTTGATGGATCCTAGCTCTGGAAAGGCAGCTAACCGTGACTCTCTCCTTACTCAGTCTGATGAGGGGGCTTTGGTGTTCCTCACTATAGACTCACCAATGACCAGAAACTTTGTGTGTGCACTGGTTTGCCTTAAGGACTCAGCAGTAGAGACACTGGATACAGTGCTAATATATGTAGCTGTGGGTGGTGTTTTAATTGAGTCTTTATGTGATGGCTGAGGACCCATTTTTTTTTATTATGCTGGGCAGGAGGTCTTAGCATTTTAGGAGGATTAACTGTAAGTGCCTTTGCATAAGTAGTTTTATGTGCAGGGTTTTACCCTGTGCAGTAGGTGGTTGCAATAACAATCACCCTAGAATTAGTTTGGTTGTATGATAGAGTGTTGCCTCCAGCGTTAAACTGTATTTACACCTCTCACATAATTTATCCATCTCAACCAGACTGGTCACAAAGAGAGCTGAGAAGTGCATATCCATGGCTACTGATCTACTAGGAAGGAGTGAGGGAAATTTAAATATTGAATAGGTCAATAAGACAAGGAACTTGATGAGCACCACTCAAATATGTGCAAACTAGATGTTCTAGTAGTTAAAAAAAATCTGTCTAGACATTAATGCCACAAGAGTGTAGACTACAAACCTTCCTAATGTAAAATAACTTGTTTGGAGCCCAAATACTTAAACCAGAACAAAGACACTTATAGTAACAAGCACAATAAGCCTTCATCAGCAACTCCCAGATCAGAAGGGCAGAGGTTATCCTCTCCTCCCATAACAGTGTAGACCACAAACCTTCTTAGTGTAAAATAAATGGGTTGGAGCCCAAGCACTTAAACCAGAACTGAGAAACTTTTAGAATAACTGACACAATAAGCCCTCAACCAGCAATTCGCAATTCGGAAGGGTGTAAGTTACGTAAGATAACTAGTTTGGAGCCCAAGTGTTTAAATCAGAACTACGAGGCTTAGAATAACAGTTACAATGTAATCATGCTACTAAGTAGCAATACATGCTGCAGATTAAATGCAACTGAGCACTTTAAGAACATGCAGCAAAAAGCTAAATAAAGTAGGAAGAAGCAATAATGCAACTGAATAAAGTGCATTTTTTTTAAGTAAGTGGGATGATAGGAAACAGAAGATAATTCAAGTTTAAAAGATTAAGGGGAGACCCTTTCCAACTGATTTTTCAGTGCTCATTTGAATAAGCTGATGAGAAGAGACTGGGAGGAGTGTCCAAAGTCAGATTTACAGTAGGGGTGGGCACCAAGTTTAAAAGCACAAGAGCAACAAGGCAGGTGAGTGGGAAAAATCAAATGCAGACAAAGATTAGCAATAGTCAGGCAGAGAACAGCAAGTCAAACAAGCACTACAACTAAATAAAGATGCCACTACATATTTGTAGTTAAAGAGGAATGCTGTTTCTCAGCTCTTCCCACTAATTAGTTGGATGTTATTCACTGTCTGCAAAAAGTACAGTTTTGTACCTACCATAAATGTAGATGTTCGAAGATCCACATTGCTGCAGTCCTAACACTTGGGTAGTCCGCTGTCCCTCGGTCGGCCCGAATATCAGAGTATAAGGCTGACGTCGGTCAAGGCGCATTTGACTGACATCAGAACGTCAGGGTACAAATGCGCATGACCGACGTCATATCCTCAGTCTTTTCTTGCCCCAGATGTCAGAAGACCCTAAAAAGAAAGGTCAAACCCATAGACAACAACTAAACAACCAACCAGCCTAACACCAAAAATATGTACAATATATATACAATATATACAATATGCAATATACCTCAGATGGATAACCCAACCCCCACAACCACCTCAAACTACAGAGGGGAAGGAGGGAGGGTAAATTGGACTGCAGCAATGTGGATCTTCGAACATCTACATTTATGGTAGGTACAAAACTGTACTATGTTCTTCATCTCACATTGCTGCAGTCCTAACACTTGGGTAGAATCCCAAAGCAGAGGAAAGGGAGGATGGCTAAACTATAATGAAGCAGGAGCTGCCAAAATGCCCTGCAACACAGCAGTGGCAAACCCAGCCCTGGATTTAGAGTACAGTGGAAGGTGGTAATGCCTAGAGAAGGTATGCACTGAACTCCAAGTGGCTGCCTCCAAAATATCCTTAGTAGCCACCCCCTCAAAAAGCTGTTGAAGTGGCAGTAGCCCTAGTGGAATGAGGCCTAATCCCAGCTGGAATCTCTTTGCCATGATGGGAATAACAGAAAGCAATGCAAAATCCAATCCACTTAGAAATAGTTTGTTTTGACACGGGCTTGCCCTGAGAGCACAAAGCAAAAGAAACTAATAACTGCTGAGATTGTCTGAACCCTTTAGTTCTGTCCAAATAATATCGCAACTGCCTGTGTACATCTAAAGTGTGCAAAATCTTTTCCCCTTTAGTTTGGGGATTTGCATAAAAAGTAGGCAAATGAATAGTTTGGTTTAAAGCCACACTAGAAACCACTTTAGGCATAAAGGAAGGATTAGTACGTAAAGATACCCTATCCTTATGGAAAATTAAGAAAGGCTCAACTGCCATAAGGGCCTGCAATTCAGAAACCCTTCTTGCAGAGGTAATGGCCAACAAAAAAGCAGTCTTCCATGACAAATATTTCAACTCAGCAGTAGCTGCAGGCTCAAAAGGTTGTAGAGTGAGTTTCTCCAACACAAAACTGAGATCCCAAGCAGGAGTAGGAGCCCTTCGTGGGGGTCTTATATTCTTTGCCCCTCTAAGAAATTGCTTGAACAAAGGATGAGAAAACAATGGTGGGTCACAATCGTAGTGAGCTGAAATTGCTGCAGCATGAATCTTAATAGAAGAGAAGGACAAACCTTTGTCCAATAACTCAGTAAGATATTGAAGAGCCACACTTAAATCAGGCTCAGTAACATCCAAATCCTTAGCTGCACTCCAAAATAAAAATCTCTTCCATTTATCTGCGTACACTTTCCTTGTACTAGGCCTTCTAGCTTCCAAAATCACATTCAAAACTTGTTGTGGAAGTTGAGACCCTCTATGGTTTAAAACAGAATATGCCATGCTGTTAGGTGAAGAGAGTGAAGTTTGACATTGAGCAAATGACTGTCCTCCTGGGACAACAGATGTGGAATCAAAGGCAAAGGCCATGGAGGCTTCCGTACTAGACTTCTCAGTAATGGGTACCAGTGCTGTCGAGGCCAATCTGGAGCTATCAAAATCATCCTTGGCTTGTCCTGTCTGACCTTCAGAAGTACCTTTGGGAGGAGAGGCAGAGGTGGAAAGGCATACACATGAAGATTTTTCCAACTGAAAGAAAGAGCATCCACTTTCCAAGCTGTGGGATGAAACCTTTGTGCAAAACTTTGGCAGCTGGTGGTTTAGTGGAGAAGCGAACAGATCTATGTCTGGAGTTCCCAGGACACTGTCAATTTCTGAAATACATGAAGATCCAGTTTCCACTCGTGGGGATCCATGATTTGTCTGCTTAACACATCTGCTAAGGAGTTCTGTGCTCCGGCAGAAACCTTGCCTGAAGACTTAGTTGTAAACTGAGAGCAGTCTCCCACAAAATCATTGCTTGCCTGCATAGAGGATAAGAATGTGTTCCCCCTTGCTTGTTGATGTACCACATGACAGTTGTGTTGTCTGTTAGAATCAACACCTGCCCTGGAAGAAGTAAATCCTTGAAAGCTATTAATGCAAACTGGACTGCTAACATCTCCTTCATGTTGATATGTAGATGTTGTAGTCTGGCTGGCCACTTGTCTTGTATCCACTTTCCATTTAGATGAGCTCCCCAAGCTTTGTCTGAGGCATCTGTCGTTAATATCTGACTCGCCTCTGGCCGGGTCACAGAGAGTCCCTTGTTTAGGTGACATTCCTGAGCCCACCACAAAAATTCCTTTTGAATGCAAGGTATTATTTGAATGACAGTGTCCAGATCCTGGCAGTGCTGTGTCCATACATTTTTGAGATACCATTGTAGCTTCCTCATATGCAGTTTGGCATTGGGAAGCACCAGAATACAAGATGCCATGAACCCTAAGGCTTGAAGGACTGTCCTTGCAGTCAGCCCGGACTGATGAGATAGTTGATGGAAGTAAAGGGATAGACTCTTTTGTTTGTCCGGGGTCAAAAAGGCCATCTGGGATGCTGTATTCAGTCTCACACCCAGAAAGCACATGTCCTGAGAGGGTACTAGACTGGACTTTATTTCGTTCACAGAATACCCCAGGCATCTTAGCACTGCTATCACATATTCCAAATGATGAAGAAGCTCTTTCCTTCCTTGAGCCAGAATCAGGCAGTCGTCCAAATAAGGATAGATCTGTATTCCTTTTAGCCTGAAGAAAGCTATCACTGGAGCCAGAACTTTCGTGAACACTCTGGGCAGTAGATAAGCCAAAGGGCAATGCAGAGAACTGATAGTGAGAAGTCCCAGCTCGAAAACGCAGATACTTCCTGCAACTTAGTCTGATAGGAACATGAAGGTAAGCCTCCTTGAGATCCAAAGTTACCATCCAATGATCTTTGCTCAGCAGAGGTAAAAGCTGCTGCAACGTCAACATTTTGAACTTGGGAATGTCCAGATAAGTGTTGAGGATAGATAAATCCAAAATTGGTCTCCACGTGTTCCCCTTCTTTGGTACTAGGAACAGGCGAGAATAAAATCCTAGGCCCCTTTCTGGCATAGGAACTGGCTGTATGGCCCCTATTTGGAGTAACAGAGAAATTTGCTTGTGAGCCTCTATTCTTTGTTGAGGAGGAATGTCTGGCATGCCTTTGAAAGGAGGCAAGGTATGGAAATAAAACCTGTAACCATGATGTATGATATCCAGTACCCATCTGTCTTGGGTGATCAAACTCCAATTTTCTTTGAAAATTGCCAACCTTCCTCCCAAAGGTGCTGCCAGGCGAGAAGGTTCTGGCAGCTGAAAAGGTAGGTCATTGGGTCTGTTTACGAAAGGACTGACCCCTGCCCTCACCTGAAGACTGTGCAGGAGAACTCCCTGTTCTAGGCCTGAAAGAGCCCTGACCTCTGCCCCTGCCACGTCTAGATCTACCCCTAGACTGGGAATCATAAGAAGGATACGTCCACCCTTTAGTAGGCCAATTTCTACTAAACTTTGGAGGCTGAACCTGCAAAAAATCTTTAACAGTCTGCATAGACTTAGCCTTGTCTTCCATTTTCTTTAAAACTGCCTCAACAGGAGAACCAAACAAGACATCAGATTGCAAAGGGGCATCCAAAATCCTAGTTTTAACATGGTCAGATAAATTTTGATCCCTCAGCCAGGCATGCCTGCGAAGAACTGACCCAGTGGCAGCCACCCTAGACGAGGCCTGTACAGCATCAAAACCACATTGCAAAGAATGCTTACCCACCTGTTCAGAAACATGCACTAAATCTTGTAACTCTTTACAATCAATACCTTCCGCCAGAGCATCAACCTTAGATTTCAACTGTGAAAGGAGATAATTTTGATATTTCAACATGTGAAACTGGCAATTCAAAGCTCTCATGGCTAGAGTGGAAGAAGTATAAACTTTCTTTCCCCATCTATCCAAGGCCCTGGCCTCTTTATCTGCCGGAACCGGATTCTTGACAACAGAAGCCTTAACACCCTTAGGCCCCTGGCTAACAGTTTCTGGGTCTGCCCTAGGACTCTTAAAAAGATACTTATGAGCTTCAGGCACCCTGTAATACCTATCCGGTTTAACAGGAGCAGGAGGCAAAGAATCAGGATTAAGAGAAGCCTCTGCAAACACATCTGCCACCACATTCAGAACAGGAGGTATAGCTAAAGGCCTATGCTGGGGTAAAAACAAAAATTCCCTAAGCCTTTTCCTGGAATCAGAGAAATCCTGACCTTCCCATTTAAAATGCTCCCTCATGGAGTGAAGGGTCTCTGAAAAAGAAAAATCCTCAGGAGGAGAAGCAGAAGGAGTAGAGTCATCCACATCAGAATCAGAATAATGAGAATACTCCTGCAAGTCTTCAGCCGAAGACTCAGACACATCCGAAGCCTGCTCATAATCCCCCAACACAGGTTCCATCCTAGGCCTCTTATCAGGAGGGGGCATAGAGCCTCTAATTAAAGTAATTAAATCTTCTGCCATTTTAAGCATGTGCTTCTTGGGCACAGAACCTGAAGAACTAGGAGGGACACCCACAGAAGCAAAACTAGACCTGCCTCTAGGAGAAGCCTTGGAAGCAGAAAGAGAGGGCCTAGACACCTTAGGAAGGGAGGGGAGTACAGTTATCTGAGAAGCCCCTACAGCCTGACCTGCCTCCTGGGAGGCCACATCCTGTAAAAACAAAGTTTCTCCCTGGGACTCCAGAGAGGCCTCCGTCGGAACCACCGGTTCCACTGACGCCTCTAAAGAACCGGCGTCCAGTTCGGACGACTCCTCTAACCTAGGTTTAACTGCCTTGTCCTTGTGCTTCTTTGAGGAAACCGGCGTCGGAGCATCCGACGGCATATTGTAATTGCACCGCTTCCCAAAGACCAACCTGGCACAATCCAACCTTCGCTTTATAGTGCGTTTATTGAACCTAGCACAAAAGCGACACCCAACAACGTCGTGCTCAGGTCCCAAACAAGGTATACACAAATTATGGTAATCCCTATGCGGTATCTGTTTCCCACAAGAAATACAGTTATTTACTTTTTCTGACATCCGATAAACCACTGAGGCAAGAAAAAACCAAAATATTCCCCAACGGGTACTTAACCAACTCTGACTTCGGTCTGAAACTCCGAATTCGAAATATTTCAGAACGCCGAACGGCACTTGCAACACTGCTTCTGCATCGGACCATGCGGCAAAAAAGACTGAGGATATGACGTCGGTCATGCGCATTTGTACCCTGACGTTCTGAAGTCAGTCAAATGCGCCTTGACCGACGTCAGCCTTATACTCTGATATTCGGGCCGACCGAGGGACAGCGGACTACCCAAGTGTTAGGACTGCAGCAATGTGAGATGAAGAACATGAATTGTTTCTAACTGACTCTAGCCAAGACCTTTTAAAACTTCTAAAAGAACAAAAAAAAAATAAAACAAAACAAAATGTAATATTAGAAAAAGATAAAAAATAGAAGTAACCAAACCTTAAACGAATAACTCCAATCCAAAATCAAATCCTGCAGAGATCAGCAATACCAAACAGCTTTAGTCCTGGTACCTCGGCATTTCGTTGAATAACATTGAAAAAGAATTCAGTAACTTCAAATGTAAACAATTTAAAGAAGAATGGCATGAATTTTTTAAACTTTGTGACCAGATAGGAGATGATATTTTTACGGTAGCAGACAAGGGCGGTGACTGGGTTATTATGGACGAAGCTGGCTACCAGAACATGGTAACAGAACTTCTGTGTGACAACAGAATTTATGTTAAACTCCCTTACAACCCTTTTGCATGGTTTAAAATTGAGCTAAGTGAACTATTAGAGAAGGGGGAAAGACTGGGGTTCCTTTCATCACAGTCTGTTAAGAAGTTGTTTGTTGCCAGTGCTCGAGACCCATATTTGTATGCTATACCAAAGATTCACAAGAATGTGAGCAGGCCACCAGGGAGATCGATTGTTGCTGGCATTGGTTCTTACCTGAACAATGTGGCGGCATTATTGGACTCTCTACTTAAAATGCTCACATAAAGAACACACACGAGCTTTGTGTTGTAATGTAGAATATGGAGTGGAGAGAAGAATGTTTTTGGAACCCATTGGATACATGAATATTACAGCAGGTAAGGGTCTTCAAGCCATGGCATCAATAATGGGTGAAGGGCCTCGCACTGCTGACATTTTGGAGTTACTTGAATTTTGTTTTAACACATAACTATTTTAGTTTTAACAAGGAATATTATTTGCAGATGAGACGCACTGCTAGGGGGGCTCCTTTTGCTCCCTCTTATGCTGTTCTGTACATGGGGGAGTTTGAAAAGTGGTTTGTGTATAGTCATATTTATTACAAGGAGAAGGTGAGGCAATACATGGACGATTTGATTTTCATATGTAAGGGACCTGTATCTGAGTTTGAGAAATTTGTGGGGGACTTGAATTTTAACAGTCATGGTTTACAGTTTTGTTGTCACACAGACTTAAGTGCTATTAGTTTTCTGGATGTCCAGTTTTTTGTGAATGAGATGGGAGTTATTCAATATGTTCCATTTAGGAAGAGTACTGCTGTGAATAAGTTTGTGCATGCTTCCAGCATGCACTCTGCACATCTCATTAAGTCATTGCCTTATGGTGAATTTAGAAGAGTATGGATGAATACTTCTGAGATGGCTTCTAAAGAGAAATCCCTGGCTGAAGTACAGGAGAGGTTATCAGCCAGAGGGTATTCTGGATCTCTTCTTAATGAAGTAATGAATAAATTGTTGAATAATGTGATAAGTAGGGAACAATTGTATGAGAATAGTAAGCTTGGACATAGAATTCTATTTACTTCAATAGAGGAGGGGACAGAAAACAAAATATTTTATGTTACTAAGTTTAGTCCCTTTTCAGACACATTCAGACAAGTGGTTACAAGGTTATGGCCAATGATAACAGCTGATGATAAACTTAGCACTGTTATTTCCACAACATGTGACTTTGTCTTTTGGTAGATTTTTAAACCTAAAAGAATTGTTGAACTTCCCAATTTCCAGTCAGACCCAGAATAGTTCATTAGGGTCTTTTCCTTGTGGGAGATGCAGTGTGTGCCATAGAATCAGAAATCTAATACTATGATCAATGGGCACAGATTTGTCTCTCAAGCAAGGTTTGTCAATCATGTGGTGTTATATATATTCTGGGTTGTAGTGTTATGAGGTGAGATGGTATATAGGTCAGACCAAAAGAAAAGTTAAGATTCGAATTTTGGAACATTTGGGAAATATTAGAAGGGGTAATATAGGCTTCAGTCTAGTGGATGAACATTTTATTGAAGCCCATTCTGAAAATTCTGATTCCCTGTTTTTTAGTGTATTAGCCCAACCATCTGACAACTGTGGTAGTGGTACTCTATTTTCTAATAAGTTAAATAATCTGGAGACTACATTCATTTTTTAATTTTGGAACCTTGGTCCCACACAGATTAAATCAGGAGGTGTTGTTAATTTTTTGAAGAAATTTAATTGATATATGTCCATATGTGTATTTATGTGTGTGTATATATTTTTCATATGAGTACATACATACATTATGAGAAAGTGGTGTATTTTTTATGTAAACTTGGTTGAATCTTTATGGTTCATTGCAATTTTGTTGTTATAATTTTGCTGCTGCTGAAGATCTATGGGAAATGTAGTAGTTTTTCATGACTAAGGGATGTTTTTGTATAATGTGCACTGATCACTTTAAAAGTGGGATGTATAGATAAATTTTGAAACACAATTGTTTAATATATTTATAGGTTCATAGGTAGGTACTAGGCTATTGGCCCTAGGGCCTATATAAGCCTAGCCAAAAACGTACCCTGGCTTTCGCCACCCAAGAAAATTATTTTCCTGTGCCCCGGTGGACCAGAGCCACAGAAGTGATCCCTGGGGTGAATTTCCTATTTCCCATCCAATCATCAATATTTTTCTTGAAGAGTGCTAATGAGGAGCTCTGTTTGACATAGATAGGTAGTCTGTTCCAGAGCATGGGAAGTCTCTGGGACAGGAATCTATCCCTCCAGCATGTTCTGTTTATTGTCGTGACAAGGTTTAGGTCCCTAGAGCATGTAGTTCGGAGGGAGATTTCTTTAAGTGGAGCATGTCCAACAACTCTGGGTTTGACATAGCTTTGTATGTTAGGCAGAGATCGCCTCTGAGTAGGTGATATGCGACGGAGTAAAGCTGTAGTTTTTTGAGACGATATGCGTAGGGCATCTATTTGAGGCCAGTAATCCTCTTTGTGAGGTATTTCTGTGGCCTTTCCAGTTGTTGTAGATGTCTTGTGAGGTACTTACCAAAAGGAGCTTTGTACTCTATAATGGGTCTAATGAGTGATGAGTAGAGGGGAACGATGACCTCTTTTTTTCTGGATGAGAAACCTTTTGTGATGAGGTGAGCCACATAGAAGGATTTCCTGACCACTGTGGCGATGTGATTATCAAAGGCAAGACTACTGTCCACCTGTGTCCCAAGGTCTCTTATCGCATTTTCGGCATTAAGTAGACTACCAGCTATGTGGTAGTTCATGGGTACAGAGTTTTTACCAAAGGGGATGACAATACACTTTTTGGCATTGGGCTTCAGGCCATGACTTTGACACCAGGCATCTGTCTCAGTGAGGCCCTTTTATAGTATGTCCACATCGTTAGGAGTTTCGACTCAACTATGGATCCTAGTTTGCAGTCATCTGCAAACTTTGTTAGCCAAAGACCTTCTGTGTTAGCCTGTACTTCAGAGAAGTAGATACCAAACAGGAGAGGACCCAGGACTGAACCCTGTGGTACTCCACTTGTCACTGGTCTGAAGTCGGATTTTGAGTCTGCTACTTTCACAGTGGGGGTTCTGTCCGTGAGCCAGTTGGCAACCCATCTTGTGACATAGGGATTTATACCTAGTTTAGTGAGCGTATCTATAATTCCAGAGTAGGGGATGGTATCGAAAGCCTTGGCGAGATCTAGGTAAGCTGTATGAACCACCTTACCCTCATCTATAGCTTTGGCGACTGCTTCAAAGAAGTCAATCAGGTTTAGGAGACATGATCTGCCTTTTACAAATCCGAACTGGGTAGGGTCCAGAGTTTGGAGATTACCAATGTCTTTGTTTATGAGTTCCATGATGATACGTTCCATGGCCTTGCAGACCAGGCTCGTCAGGCTAATGGGGCAGTAGTTCCCAGGGTCCGTTGTGGCTCCCCCTTTGTGGAGTGGGATAACCGTTGTGGTGCGCCATTCAGTGGGCACAAAGCCTGAGGTGAGGCTATGACTGAACATGGTACTTAGGTAGGGTGCCAATTCATTCTGTAGTTCGTGTAGAGCGCAGCCTGGGATATTGTCAGGTACCATGGATGCTGTGTTCTTGGCTTCGGAGAGTGTGTTTTTTACCTGTGCAGCCATGATAACAGGAACTTTGCATTCTTCCAGTATAGAACCCAGAACCTTGATTATAGCAAGCTCAGATGCTCATAAGCCTAGTACTTATTATACAGCAGGAACGTCTTATTGTAACATTTGCTAATGTCTGGTATGTACTTCACAGATAAAGATTCTAGTTGTCTACTGATGTACTATGTTCTTCATCTGTAAATGTTTGTAATTAATTGCTATGTTAAATTGTTAATCGCTATGTAATCCAATGTAACTACTGTCTGTTTATTTTAACTTTGGAGCTTTTCTCCCCGGGCTTCCACTGAAAATGGACCTATGTCTAGTCGGACACTCCCGGTCAACAAATGTAAATAAATAAATAAATAAATAAACAGAGATGGGCCCCTCTAGGGGGTGAAAGGGGGGTAAAGTTAGCACTGAACCTATCTGCCAGGATGTTGGCAATATCAGTTGGTTCTGTATATTTAGTGCCATTGTGCTGTAACTCAGAGCAGATCTGAGTGTTGCCATTGAGATTCTTGACATACCTATAGAATGTTTTGTGGTTGTCTTTAGAGTCAGTGGCAATTTTGTTTTCGTAACTAGCTTTGGAGGACTTTATGAGGGATCTCAGCTTCTTTCTGAGGTTGACCAGGGAGTTCCTCCAGTCATGGATTTTACTCTTTTTTGCAACAGTTTCTTTCTTCTATTGTAGAGTTTGTTTATGGCAGAGGACCACCAGATTGGCTTCCTTTTTTTTTAGAGGATGGCATCTTGGTTCTATTAGGGATAGCATGATCCATGCACTTGTGTAAGTGCTTATAAAGTGCATTTGTGTAGGATTCAGCAGTCATACCTCTATTGTCCATCTGCATGGGTGTCATGAAGTTTGCCATTTCTGTCTTAAGAAGTGTGAAGTTGGTTTTGGAGAAGTTTTTTATGGTGGTTTCCCTAATTGGGTGTGGGGGCAGGATGTGGATGTCTAGGGTGATTAGCTTGTAGTCGGATCTGACCAACAATGAACTGACCTCTGGTGTGGAACACCGGTTGCCCATGTTGGTAATGACCAGGTCTAGGATATTGCTGCCCCTGGTGGGGGTGTGAATAAGTTGATCCAAGGCATTGGAATTTATGAATTCCAGAAAACATTGAGCAAAAGAATTGGTACATGAGTAGTTTTCCCATTTAATGGTGGGGTAGTTGAAATCGCCCATTATTATGGTGTTGGGTTGTACCCTAATACTTTCCAGTCTATCAAGAAATGAGGAGTGGGAATCCTGGGGCATGGTGGGAGGGTCTGTAGCAAGCTACAATTTGGATTGCGGTCTTGCCCAGAGTTAGTTGCACTTGGATAATCTCGGATGCATTATGCTCTGCAACTAGCCTGGAGGTGTGGAAATCCTTAATGAATATGGACACGCCTCTACCTTTAGTGCTTCGTTCCGGGTTAGGCGGCCGAAAGGTTGGTATGAATTATAGCCTGGTAATGCAGGGGTGCTCTCTGGAGCTTTGAACCAGGTCTCTGTCACTGTATAGATGTGTATGTTCTCCATTTTAAGGAGTGCCTCGAGTGAGTGCATTTTGAGGTTTAGACTTCTAGCACTGAGTAGCATTACCCTCAGATTTTGTTTGCTTTTACCTGTTACAGTGGTGAATTTGTCATTTGAACTTTGCCTAAAAAAGGCACTATAGGGGTGGCAAGAGCCTTAGCCAGTATCCAGAATCCCAAGGGCGACAGGTGCAGGCCATCTCTGGCAATGCATCGTGGTTTGTCGATCATGTCGTCCCAGGCAGACAAATACTGGATCCCCTTAGAATGACACCAGAAGCTTAGCCAATTGCTGAAGTCAATCATTTTGTCCGTGTACTGTGGTATCATTCTGGGTGATGGCAGGATACTACTCAGGTCTAGGGTCATACCTGCCTGGGCTACAAGACTGGAGAGCTCCTACATGTCTCTTTTCATGTAGTCCAGGCAGCTACGTATAAAACTTTATAATATGATATGTTGATATCCCTTGAAGGTGAAATGCCAAGGTACCAGGATTAAAGCTGTTTGGTACTCCAAATCTGTGTACGCCTTTTGGATTTATTAGGTTTTTGTGTTTTTTCTTTGGTTTTGATAAGAGATCAACAATAGTCAGGCAGAAAACAGCAAATCAAACAAGAAATGTGCTTAACAAGCTTACCTTTTTCCCAAAATCAGAGCAAAATCCCAGCGTACGATGCACTACAAAAAACTTATATAGCAAGGAAACAGCCTCACCAGAACAAGAGACTGTTTAAATTAAAAATCCAATGTGCTTTTCTTATAAAACTTCAACATATAAAGTGAAAATTTAAAACTAATCAAAAATAAATCTGGCATGGTTTCTTTGGCTGCTACTAATCAGAATCCAGACTGCTCGAAAATCCTAGCTTTGCCAACTGTCCCACAGTAAGTGAAATGAAAAACACACAGCTTTCGTCAGAAGCTAAGTAACTACACTCCGTTTTTTGCTGAAGCTTCACACCTATTAACTAAATATCAAAAGTCCAAGACTGTTGCACCTCTGGGCAAGGGTTCCTCTAGTGAGAAGGTATTCTGAGTGTGTATGGAGAGTAGTCTTCAACAAAGGTACTAAGAAAACAAATTTTATTTTACTGATTTGATAACTGGTTAGGTCAGACAAATAAGAAATAGACAATAACATAATAAGATTTAAAAAAATTCTTTAAACTTCACCTCTCATCACATTGGATATTTTTTTTTAGAGGAGGAACCTCAGTTAAGGAGGTCTGAACGTCTGAAGAATCAGACACTCAGAGGAGCCAGGAATCAACAGAACCACGACAATTTTTACAACAAGAGACAATGGGGAGGGGGGAGATGGAGATACAATTAATGTCACCTGTTGGTTTTGCCGACACTTTTGAAATTTCTACCGATAGTGACTTTGGACTGATTGACACTCATGAACAAAATGATGTGGACAGCAATGATGTAGTAAATTGTGTTATTATTACTAGACATGTTTTTACTGTTTACAGTTTTACTGCATTGAACATTACTGATGCACATTTTGATTTATTTGAGAGGTTTTTCTTTCGTTCCTGACTTTAGACATGATATTGCTGATGTACTGATTAGTCTAAAACTTTATGTGCAAAAACTTAATTTAAGAATGTTGTTTAAAGACCAGAGGAACATTACTTTTAACAAAAACATATTCGTGAGGAAAAGTACTTTCATACCTCCAGTCAATGTTGAGATCATGTTATTTGAAAGAATGTGTGAATGTGAAATTAGGAATCTTTTGTCTAACCCCAGCCACAGACTTGAAAATATGTCTCAGGATGAGGGAGAGATTCTTGCCAACTTGGCTAGTGAACAGGACTTGAGAATAATGAAGCCCGATAAGGGGTGGCTTGGTGGTTATGACACAGTTTGACTACACTTCCAAAATGTTTGATATCGTAAACAACAGCAATACTTATTCTAGGATTTCTAGAAATTAATTGAATAGGGCTTATATGAAGATAGATTATTTCCTATTAAGCGCCCTTTTTCAAGGTGTGACTGACAGACCTTTGTTTGAATTTTTGAGTGTGAACAATCCTAAGCTGGCAACTTTGTTTGGAATCCCCAAGATACACAAAAATGTGCACGACCCACCGTTTAGACCCATAGTGTCAGCTCGTGGGTCTAAAACAGAACCCCTGGCAGCACTAATAGACAACTGGGCTAGTGCAGCCATCTTGGAGGTTGATCATATCTTGAGGGATTCTCGGTGCAGCCGTGTTGGAGGTTGACCATATCTTGAGGGATTCTCGGTACAGCCGTGTTGGAGGTTGACCATATTTTGAGGGATTCTCGGTGCAGCCGTGTTGGAGGTTGACCATATCTTGAGGGATTCTCGGTGCAGCCGTGTTGGAGGTTGATCATATCTTGAGGGATTCTCAGTGCAGCCGTGTTGGAGGTTGATCATATCTTGAGGGATTCTCGGTGCAGCCTTGTTGGAGGTTGATCATATCTTGAGGGATTCTCGGTGCAGCCGTCTTGGAGGTTGATCATATCTTGAGGGATTCTCGGTGCAGCCGTGTTGGAGGTTGATCATATCTTGAGGGATTCTCAGTACAGCCGTGTTGGAGGTTAATCATATCTTGAGGGATTCTCGGTGCAGCCGTGTTGGAGGTTGATCATATCTTGAGGGATTTTTGGCACTGTTTGGGTAGACTTAAAGGTATGGAAAATATTGACATGTTTTCATTTTTGGCCATTGATGTTGTTAATTTGTTCTCCGTGATCCCACACTTGGAGGGACTAGCGATGTTCCAAGAGAGTTTATACAAGAATTCACAGGTTTCTACCAACAAGATATTATTTCTTACAGATGTTATAGAAATTGTTTTAAAAAACAATTTCCTATTATTTGAAGGTAAAATTTACCACCAAACATCTGGTGTAGCTATGGGGGCCAAGTGTGCCCCCATTTTTGCCAACTTAGTACTCCTTGAATGGGAGAGATTTGTGTTTGGCTCTGAATTCCAGGATAAAATTGTTTTATACAATCGATTTCTGGACGATCTACTTATCCTGTGGAGGGGATCTGAGCACAAGGCTATAGAGTTTGTCAGTTATTTGAATTCCACCACTGACTTTTTCAGATTCACGAGCACATGGAAATCTGATGAGATCGATTTCTTGGACATTAAGTTGTTCAAGAACCAAAGCAATCAGGGACTGTGTAGCACTATTTACAGGAAAAAGTCATATTCAAACAGTATGCTGCATTTCAAGAGTTGTCACCCTTCACATCAGCTAAAAAGTATAGTTAAGGGTCAAATGGTGAGATTTTCTCGCCTTGTGAACGAAGACGTTGATTTCACCAAAGAAATGTACATTTTAATTGGGATGTTTTTGGAGAGGGGATATCCCCTAAGTATATTGATCAAGATTAAGAAGGAAATCCTGATTAAGAGAAAAACATTGTTTCTTCCTATCTTGACTAAGGGTAACATTCAAACAAACTCTGGACCCCGACAGATGACCACAGATATAATGGTCCTCCATTATAGCACTGACTCCCAAAAAATATGCTCTATTGTTAACAAAACTTGGAATGTTTGTTTTAGTGAAGGGACTAAGCAACTCTTTGGCAGCAAGCCTAAAACAGTGTTTAGTAGGGGAAAGAACATCAAAAATATACTAGAATCAAACGTTAGATCTAGTTATGTTTTCCTTATGTCTAAATGTGGGCTGTGCAAATTTTATAAATTCATTAATGATGGTCCGTACGTAGCTGTAGTGAATTATGATCAAACTTTAAGATGCCCAGGGAAATGTAGTCGTAGCACCACTATGTTGGTTTACCTTGCCAGTTGCGTGACTTGCATGTCTTTCTATATTGGTAAGACAGTGTGCAAGTTAAAAGAGAGAATTGTGGAACATGTCAGGGTTATTAAAAACAAGGATTCACACAATGCTGTTTATGTTCATACTACTCAGTATGTCATTTTTAAAAAGTTTATTTTTTTTGTGATCGACAAGGTCCAGTAAAATGATAGGGGTGGTGACCCTAAAATGGAGGTGGCAATAAAAGAAAGTAAGTGGCACATGAGATTGAATGCCACAGTATCACCGGGGCTTAATGACATTTCTTTAGCCCCCATATTAAAGCAAAGGGCTTGTGTGGTTTGATTGTTTATGTATTAAGTTTAAAATGGAAACATATTTTAAAAGTTTAAGCACTTCTTGTTCTACCTAACATTATCATTTAGTGAATTTCATGTTTTAGGAGTTGAATGAAAAAAGACTTTCATATATTCTGAAAGGGTTTGTAGACATGCATTTTTAACAAAAGTTTTAATGATGCCTTCATGGTTTGTGAATTAACTGTGTTTTCATTGGTCAATTATTGTAATTGGATAATTTGGGAGGGTATTTAAGTTGTTATTCGTTATTTGATTTTTACAACTCTGATAATGCCTATGGAACCCGAGGTGAAAGCGCTTAGTTGTTGTGTTGTTGTATTTGCTTCCGTTTGTGTGATTAAAAGCAGTTTTTTATCTCCAGTCGAGTGTTGCAACATTTTTCATCATTTTTACTAGTTTTTGCCCTTTGGCCTTGGACATTTTCACAGCGGATATGCACCTGCACCCCTAATCACAATCCCATTCCCTGACCCCCTCCCTAAATCCTACTCATCCTATCTCTACGCGTAGGCTTTTTTCCCTTTTCTCTATCACAGCAACTCCTTCTGCTGACACTTAGCCAGTGCCATCCTACTCTAAACCTTCTGCTGCCTTCTTTTTCCCTTTAATACAATTTCCTCTCTGTTAACAATCTTACCTACCATCTAAACCTTTTAGTTATGTACTTACCATAACTTCGGATGTATGGGATCCATCTCGCCTACATTCATAACTGATGGGTTCGGAGCCGATCCATCGGCTCCGACTCGGCCACTATATAATAGAACGAAGTCTCTAATTGGCTGGGCTACCCCTTATCCCAGAACGCACCACGCCTGCTTCCCCAGATCTTGTTTGTTCGCTTTCATACCTACATCCAGACACACAAACATAACAGCAACTGTAACAAACTAAAGTCCTTCAAGAGAAAGAACTCAGTAGTAGCAACATTTCCTCTAAATCCAATGGGAAAGGGGAAGGAGGGCGGGTACGTATGAATGTAGGCGAGATGGATCCCATACATCCAAAGTTATGGTAAGTACATAACTAAAAGATGTAATGTGATCCTATCTGGCCTACATTCATAACTGATGGGACAGCATCCCTAGCACCTAAATCCCGGGTGGCTCATTGGAAAACACTCCTGAGAACTGTGGAACCAAAGGAAGCTCTACCTCGAGAAGCCACATCTATCTTGTAATGAGAAATAAAGGTGTGCGGAGAAGTCCATGTAGCGGCCACACAGATATCATCTATCGATAATTTGGAGTGGAATGTTACAGAAGTAGCCATTGCCCTGGTAGAATGAGCCTTAACTGGGAATGGTAACTCCTTGCCAGACTGTGAATAGATGAAGGAGATGCAATCTTTAATCCATTTGGCTATGGTGGTTTTAGCCAACGGTTGACCCAACCTATTTTCCGCAAAGGACACAAACAGCTGATCTGAGTTTCGTGTCTGATTGGTCCTACTTAAGTAAAAACGCAGTTGTCTGTGAACATCCAACTGATGGAAAATATATTCTGCTCTATTAGAGAATTTAGGAAAAAACACAGGGAGCTCCAAGGATTGTTGAATGCATAAGGGGGATGCTACCTTGGGTAAGAAAGAGGGATTTAACTTGAGAGACACTCTGTCTTTGTGAAAAATCAAATAAGGGGGATTAGAACAGAGAGCCTGAAGCTCTGAGACCCGCTTGGCAGAGGTTATTGCCACCAAAAAGGCTGTTTTCCAAGATAGAAATTTTAAATCACAAGTAGCTGCTGGTTCAAAGGGACGGGCAGTTAAAGAAGCTAGAACCATATTCAGATCCCAAGGGGGCACAGGATGGGCTAGTGGGGGCCGAAGGAGCCACGCTCCTTTAAGGAAAGATTTGCAAAGCCTGTTTGCCATTAAGGAAGGCTCAAAAGAGACATGAAAATTAGAGATAGCCGCCAGTTGGACTTTAATTGTGGAAACTGAAGAGCCCAAATGAAACAAGGAAGCCAGGTATTCTAAAACCTGAGGTACTGGGGCGGTAAGGGGATCTATACCTCGTTGCTGGGCCCAAATAGCAAACCTCTTCCACTTACTGGAATATAGTTTAATAGTGGAAGGTTTGTGAGAAGAGGACAATATGTGGATGACGTCTGGAGAAAGAGAATTATGTCTGACTAAAGTTGGAAGTGGAGTAACCAGGCTGCCAACCTCAAGGACCTGAGGGATGGATGAGACTGTCCCAACTGATGAGTTAACAGGTCGGGCACTAGGTCCAGAAACCATGGTCCCTCCACCGCATACCTCAGACGGAAGGGGAACCAAACCTGACGAGGCCAGTATGGAGCGATCAGAATCATGTCGCTTCCTAGATAAATCGCCTTCTGTATCACCTTCAGGAGAAGGGGAACTGGAGGGAAGGCATAAAGTAGACCGGGGGGCCAACTGTGGACTAGAGCGTCCCTGGGAATCTGCCCCTGAGAGGGAGTCAGAGTGAAGAACTCCCTGCATTTCGCATTGTGAGGGCTGGCAAACAAGTCGCAACAAGGGAGGCCCCACTTGGCGAAGATGTTTGCAGCCACCCTGTCGCTGAGGGACCACTCGTGGGGCAACAGGAGGGTCCTGCTCAGCCTGTCTGCAATCACATTGGATTTCCCCGGAATGTGCGTTGCCAGAAGGAAACGCTGAGTAGAAATCGCCCAATGCCACACCCTCATGGCCTATCGGCAAAGAGGGTAGGACCTGGTTCCGCTTTGCTTGTTTATGTACCAGACTACCGACATGTTGTCGGATAGAATCGCAATAGTGCCCCGGGGGAGAACATGATGAAGTGCTTGCAACACCAGTAGCACCGCTCTCATTTCCAGGATATTGATATGTAAGTGCGTTTTGTGAGCCTGCCACATACCTTGGACAGATCTGTCCAGATAATGCCCCCCCCACCCTATCTGGGAGGCGTCCGTGGTCACCGTGGCGACGGGAAGCTGAAGGGCAAAGGGTCGCCCCTGGTCCAAGTTGGACCGAAGCAGCCACCAACGTAGGTCCCGATGGCATATTTACGTAATTTGGACTAAGTGGTTCAAGGGGAGATCTTGAAAAGACCATTGAACAAACAGTAGCCATTGCAGCACCCGCATGTGCAGTCTGGCTAAAGGGACTAGTAGGATAGTCGAAGCCATCGTGCCCAATAACTGTAGAATCAGTCTGGCCTGAACTCGTGACCTGGGTAGCAAGGTTTGAACCTGAGACTGCAGGACCTGAATCCTTTCTACCGGCAAGAATGCCCGCATTCTTCTTGTGTCTAACTCTGCGCCTATAAAGGTAATACGCTGAGACGGCTGCAGCACAGATTCTTCCCAATTGAACGTGATTCCTAATGAATGACCCAAACTGACTGTGGTCATAAGCGCTCAAACTAATAGATGTTTGGTGGTGGCAGTAAGGAGCCAGTCGTCTAGATAGGGAAACACTTCGAATCCTAGGCTTCTCAAGTGAGATATCACTACTGCCAGACACTTGGTGAACACCCTGGGGGCTGTGGTGAGACCAAAGGGCAGTGCTCGGAACTGGAAATGACTGGTTCCCAGGTGGAAGCGTAAGTGACTCCTGGACTCTTGCCTTATCAGGATGTGATAGCAAGCGTCCTTGAGATCTATGGAGCACATCCAGATGTCCTTCTCCAATAACGGGAGAATGGATTGAAGGGTGACCATTCGGAATTTGGATTTTTTTACAAAGCGATTCAATGATTTTAGGTCCAAAATGGGCCTTAAGTCCCCTGTCTTTTTTGGCACCAAAAATAGTCTTGAGTAAGTTCCTGATCCGATCTGGTCGGTGGGGACAGGCTGGATGACTCCTTTTCTTAGCAGCTTTGAGACCTCGACCGCTGATTGATCCCGCTGACTGGGTGGCACATCCGGTATTTTCCTCGTAGGAGGAGGGGGCTTGATGAAAGGGATGAGATGGCCTCCGGTTATGGTTCGGAGCACCCACTGATCCTTGGTGATAGATTCCCAAGCCTGTGGGTGTTCCGCAAAGCGACCCCCGACTGGCTCCGGAGATGCGCAGTTGGGCCACGTCTCAGGGACGTTGAGTGTAGGATGGACCACGAAAGGAATCACGGTCTCCAGAATTTCGGGGGCCTCTGCCGCCTCTGGGGCGGCACCTTCCTGCATCCCCCCCCTGCCTCTAGAGGGGGGATCACTCGGTGGAGTAGGGAAAGACCTTTGAGATTTTTTGAACCACATTTTCCCTCCTCTCTGGGCCTTGGGGTAAGGTCTAGAGGGAGCGGAAAAACGGACCCCGACGGCAGTCAAGGTCTTGCCCTCCTGCTCGCATCGAGTCAGTGTGTCCTTCACCTTGGATCCAAACAAGGAGGACCCATCAAAGGGGGCATCGGTGAAGGAAGACTTAAAGGCCTCCACAAAGGGACACAAGCGTAACCAGGCGTGTCTTCTAAGAGCCACGCCCGTTCCCGCTGCTCTACTCGCCCCTTCGGCCGCATATGAGATGAGCCTCATGGACAAGTTGACTATTGAGGATAGGGTAGTCATCTGGGCACCAACAGTTTGGGCTAACGCCTCAGGAAGGTTACCCGTAAGAGACTCACCTAACTCTTTGAGGAGGTCTCTTTGGAGCCTGGTAAAATGACAAAGATAATTCAGCGACCGCAGGGTAAAGGCCGCTGAAGAGAGGGTACGCTTCCTGTACCTATCCATGCTCCTGGAATCCTTATTAGGAGGGTGAATAGATGTTGAAGCCTCTGCCACGTCTTGTTGAGTGGCAGATGCCACCACCATCGCATCTACTGCAACTCCTTTTGTCAAAAATTCCTTTTCAGGAGGGGCTGAAAGAAACTTGTTAGGCCTAGCAGGTACTGGTTCCACAGAGTCAGGGTGTTCCCACACCCTTCGAGAAACTAAATCTAGCAATTCATCGAAGGGTGGAGACACCCAGGAGGCGGAGGGCTGGGTCCCAAAAGCCTTGAGGAAAACTGACTCCTCTGCGGAAGGGGTTTTGGACTGCCAATCGCCTCTCTGTCTCAAGATCTCAAGGATATCTGAGAATGAGACGTCATCCGAGGACGATTTAGGGGACCCCTCTGCATCATAGAGGTCAGTATCTGATGTGATAAACTCATCCTGGGAGTCAACGTGCTTCCTCTTGCACAATTTCTTCCTTGGAGGTTCATCTGAAGCGGAATCAGAAGGAACCCCCGGGAGAAGGGAACCCCCCCAAGGGGGTATCCTCAGGCTCTGGGGCCCTGCTGTTGTGGGGGTGAGTTACACCAGAAGCACTAGTTCCCAAGTCTAGGGACGGTGAAGTAGAAACTTGCTGAGCTGGCAAGGACATGGCCAGCGCACTCCTCATGGCCTCAAAGGCAGGACCTCCAGACTTTACGGAGGACACCGGCTGAGAGACCACTACGGTACCGGGAATCCCTGCAGCCGACGCTCCGAGGGGGAGACTAGGCACCGAAGCTACCAGTTCAAAAGTGTTCCCCTCGGCCCCGACCGAGGAAGTCCCAGTACCAAACCCTGACGCTGAAGACAGGGTAGGAATGATGGTCGGAACCGAGAGACTCTGAGGGAGTCTCGGTTCCGACTGGACAACTCCGCTCCGCTCTACCATCACGACTCCAACAGCTCCGAGGAGGTTGGAGGAGGAATCGGATGTGTCGAAGTGGGAACTGGCTCCGGAGCCGAGTGGGCTGGAGCCAAGACCATTTTTGCAAAGACCGGGGACTGGAAAAGCCTCTGGATAACTCTGTCCAAATCTGAATCAGACAATCTGGAGGATTTAGAGGAAACAGATGGGGCCCGAGACGACTTCTTTCTCGGCTCCGATAGACCAGGGGACCGGCTCAGAAACGGCTCCAACACTATCGGCACCGGATCCGGAGCCGTATGTATAAGTATCGGCGCCGAAGGAGACTTCGGGGCCGAGGGAGGAGAGTCTGAACTGCACACCTCCAACGGCTCCGAAACCAAAGGAGCCGAAGCAGGTGATTCGCCTCTCAATCCCCCAACCTGCGGCTCCGACACCAATGGAGCCGAGGAAAGAGGTATCGAGGCAGACCCTTCCACCCGAGGCTCCGAAGCCATTGGAGCCGAGGAAGAAGAGGTCGACCTATGCTTCTTGGAAGTCGGTTCCGACGGACTGGTCGGAGCCGACGACCTTTTCTTTTTAGAAGCTGGTGAGGAGGGAGAAGCCAAAGCTTCCTCAAAGGAGGGCTTAATAAGGCCCTTAAGGATCAATTTATTTTTACGTTCTTGAAGGACCCTAGAGGAAAAAGCATGACAGACACTACATGTTTCCTGTAAATGTTTCGGACCCAAACAATACACACAAACAGCATGGCTATCGGTAACAGACATTTTGTAATTGCACTTGGAGCACTTTTTAAAACCTGACTTTTGTTCCTTAGACATCGTCACAATCTTTTATCGACACAAGAACAATAACTTTAAAGTAGGGCTCGAGTCCTTGACTCAAAAACGGGACTGGCCCGAGCTACAGAAAAAAATCAAATGGACAGAAGCCCTCTAACTAAAAACGGGCTTACCCGATAAGCAGGACGTACAATAGGACGTAAAACTCAACTCCAATAAGCAAAAAATCACCACATTAACTCACAAATAAGGGCAAGGGCCCTCTAACTTAAACAGGCCTTGCCCGGTAAATAAATAAAATTTCAATCACACTGAAAAAGTTTAACACCCACATGAAAAGCTGTTAAAACAGCTGTTTGTTAATTCAGTGAAGAAACCCCTAGGTCAAAAGACCAAAAAAGTAACAATAAACCACTTAGCTCCAGCCAAGTCGAGACCATGTCTAGCTTTGAAAAGCGGCAAACGAGATCTGGGGAAGCAGGCGTGGTGCATTCTGGGATAAGGGGTAGCCCAGCCAATTAGAGACTTCGTTCTATTATATAGTGGCCGAGTCGGAGCCGATGGATCGGCTCCGAACCCATCAGTTATGAATGTAGGCGAGATAGGATCCCATTACATCTTCTATTTCTATACTTCTACCATGATTTTAACAATTCTTTACTGATATTACTAAGTTATATAATGTTATTAGGATCAATATTATAGTATTGAAGTTTTTAAACTTCGAATGCTATAATATCAACCCGTTTTTGTCAAAAACTCAAAATAGCGAAGCCACGGAACTTCAAAATCTGACCTAGGGTAAGATTTTGGTTGTCCATTCCATGGCTTTGCTATTTACTCTACTGTGGTGGGAAGGTTACGGACCGGGGTAAGGTAAATATGCGAACGGAGGTTACGGGCAGGGTTAAGGTAAGTGTGGGAACGGATTGGGGTAAGGTGAGTGTGCGATAGGGACATTAGGGTTAGGGAGCGGGTAAGGTGAGTGTGCGATAGTTAGGGGCTTTAGGGTTAGGGAGCGGGTAAGGTGAGTGTGCGGTAGTTAGGGACTTTAGGGTTAGGGAGTGGGTAAGGTGAGTGTGTGGTAGTTAGGGACTTTAGAGTTAGGGTTGGTTTTGTTAAGTGTATGTGTGTGGTTTATTTATTTTGGTGTGCTTGTGTTGTGTGTCTGTGTTTTGGAACAGCAAATTTTTTCCCTGGGAAAAAATTTGCTGTACTGTACGTTCGATATTTTGTGGTTTAGATATTTTAGGTACAATGAAATAGCGTTCGCTATTTAAATCGTACGATAGGGTAATATAAACACTGTTATTACCATACTATTGTATGTAATTCTTCCCATATTATGGGATGCTGTTATTTATTATCTAATGTACTGCCTCTACCTGATATATTCTGTATTATATGTTCATTTTTATGCAATTACACGTGGAACTTTTCTCCTTGGGTCTCCACTGAAAATGAGCTCATTTCTGGCCCAGTGAACTTTCCCGGTAAACAAATGTAATAAATAAATAAGTTACAAGTATTATTTATTTTATTTTACATTTGTTGACTGGGATAGTCCGACTGGATGCATGTCCATTTTCAGCGGAGGCCCGGGCAGAAAAGCTCCAAGGGTAAGCAGATACAGCATTACATAATACCAGCATTACATATTACAAACAGACTATTTACAGAGATTACATATGTAAGCAAGTTAAACAAGTTCCACAGGTTACAGTTAATCCTGAGCACAAGTCAGGATTAAATTAAATTACACAGTAAACTGGTTAACAGATTTTTACACATTCTAGAGAGAGTTAGCCAGGCTTGATACATTGACATAGCCAGTTAAGTGACAAATGTTGTTTGAGTCTAGTTTTAAATTGACCTAAGGTGAAAAGTAAGGTAATATCAGCTGGAAGTATTACGCAAAGGTGAACTGTTATTTACAAAATCCAGCTATCATAGTTGCAAAAATGCAGTAATTTATTTAGACTGTTACAAATATTTAAAACGAGGAAGGGAAGCATACAGAATGTAGACTGCCTAAGTGCTTCAGATATTACAGCCGTGTGTGTGTGCATGGCTCCAAATCTTTGCAATGGAATTTGTCACCAAGTTTAGCTGCTGGAGAGGGAATGGCTTAGTAGAATGGATAAGGCTGGCAATTCAGGGGTGAAAAAAAAGTGAGGAGCAAATAGATGTACTCTTGGAAGTCTCGGTTCTCAGCTTTTCTGACAAACATCTGTTTGTTTTGGCCCCACTCATGGGAGACTGAGAGTTCGCTTCTTAGACTGTCTGTCAGGGTGTTTTGTTGATCTGAGATAATTATGAGAAGAATAAACAAATCCATCTAAATTACTTGTTCCTAGATTATTACAACCAGAATGCATATGGGATAGGAACGGGTAATGCCCTGTTTTATTTATTTGCTTGTTTGTTTGTTTGCTTATCAGGTAGATGAAATAGTTCAAGAAAATCTGAAATTTGTAAATGGTAATGCACTTCCCCAAGTTGCCCCCCTCCCCACCCGAGGAGTTAATCTTCTTTGCGATTCCTCCTAACTGCACCAACCTGCTTGTTATCCCCCCCCCCCTCAAATTTTCCCAATTTGCTGTGATTGTCTCTATGAAAGCCTGCTTTGTGGCCCCTGATTGGTAACTTTCTGTCTGGCAGAACCCCTCCCCCATTAAGGTTGGGGGAATTTGAACTAGATGGAAAAATGTGACTAGTGGCATTCCACAAGGCTCTGTCCTGGGTCCCCTTTCCTTTGGTATATATATATATCTGAGACATAAAAGCTGATATCAAGGAACTTTGGCTAACCAAGTTTGCTGATGACTGCAAACTGGGGGCAGTTATCAGATCCCATTCTGATACTCAAATTCTCCAGCAAGGGCTGGACCAGAGAAATGCTTGATGTATTACTCATGGGTTTACCTTTAACACCAAGAAATGAAACACAGTTTCTAGCATCACTACTGCTTACCATATAGAAAACACGACTTACAATTGTCACAATCATCAGGGGCTTGGGTACATATTGACCCCCATGCGACTGCAGTGGTTAGAAAATCCTTTACCTTGCATAGATTATCCTTTGTGGTGTCTCCTCTAGGTCCAAAGAAGTTATACTCCCACTTTATTTATCCCTTATTAGGTCCATCATTGAATACACATCATCCTTCAGTGTGTCCCTCTCTGAGCACCTAAACTGGTTGTGAGACCTCAAAGTTTTCTCACCTAAAAGATCTCAGGTCTCAGTATTCTTAGTTACTCTGATAGACTAAAATATTTGTTACTCTTTTCAGTGTCATACAGACTCCTGAGGGGTGATCCTTGCTTAGTTTTCTGTATTATGAATGACCCAACACTCTCAAGAACACAGGAACATACTAGGCAAGTGATCACTGGAACCAGAAGATGCCCAGACATATACAGCTTTAAGCAAACATTTTTCAAGCACCTAATAGTTCTCCCCTCCCAAATCAGGCAGGGCTATACATGCTAACCCTGGTCTAAATTTGTGTCTCATCTTATCTAGTCATCAAGACTAGCCTTAAAGGTAGCTAAAGTACTTTGTTTGAGGTGGTAACTTATTCTGTAAACTAGAAATACGTTCAGTTAGGAACTAATCTCTCCAGTGAGTCTTATTTGTTGCTGTAGATTTAGGTCTTTAATGCAGGACCATGCTTTGAACTCCTTTACCTAAACAGAAGAAACAGTAAGGCAAACACTCATTCTAGAGACCTAAACCTACACTATCGCATCAACAAGACCAGATAGTGTGACAGATATGTAGCTCAACGTATATCCCCTTTCTGGAACAGGCTGCCCTTACAAATCAAGCAGAGTACTGCTTTAGTGACCTTTAAAACCAGTCTGGATGACTGGATGAGTGATTACAAATTTTCACCAGAAATATGTGGAGAAAGTCTACTTAATGGGGGACACTGCTACTTTCCCACCAGTATCGTGTGATGTGGCTAAACTTCTTGCTGGCCTCTTTTGGCTGTAAGTTTAGTAAGTAGCTATGAACTTATGAATTCCTTACTTTTCTGGGTGTAGAAAATGTCTCTTTACCTATCCAAACCATCTAGGACAAGTATAGGTAAAGTGATGCTTTTAACTCAACATAAGTATGGACTTCCCATAATAACAGCTGCTTACTGCAAGAACTTGCAACATGTTAAATGATTACCAAGAAAATATGTCATTTCTTTATTAAGTCTCACCCAGAACACCACAGTTCACTCTGAATAAAGCCAGATGGTTACCCATAAAGCAGCAAGCCATTATTGCTAGACTCACTTCTCTTGAAGCTTCTGCATCTTGAAATATATTCCCTCTGGCAGCACTAATCACCTCTAAACCTTCTCTTATAAACTCCTGTTGTTCTGTCTGTCATTATCTGAAGAACTTCTAACCAGAGATTGACATGAATGCAGTAAGAGCCAGATAGGTAGCCACCATGTCCTTAATTTATCTGTTGTTCCTTCTGGGATGGGGCTACATGCCTTGAACTTCCATGTCTTTGAAATGTCTTCCTCATGCAAAATCTGTTTAGGCTGTAGTCAACCTCAGGTCTAAGATAAAATCTCCTCATTTCTTATTAAAACCTCCAAAACAGTCACAGGAAAAGCATTCTACCCTCATAAGTTTACAGGTATATACCCGGCTAATGACTCCAAATCCTTTATAAGCCTAGCCATACAACCCAACCCAGCTGTGTCCCCTTGTAACGTGTCTAAACTGGAGGGACATGTTATTTAGAAGGGGTATGTTAGTAAATGGGGTTGCTTAAAAGTTATGAGAAGGTTATTTTAGTTAAGAAATGTTTACTGTTGGCCTCTGTCTATAGGGGACATGAGGGCCAGCCCATGGATGAATTTATAATTAAAAAAAATTAAGAAAGCCCCTGCCTGTACGGCAACTGCAAGGTCCCAAAATAAGACAGTTCATGAAAACACAGACCAGCAGACTGTGGCAAACAGAATAATTTTAATGTAGTGCTAAAAATCACATAACTAAGAGAGTGTTAAGCAAACCGGTTTTGGCTTAGATAAAAGTAGCCTTATTCAGTGCATACATATAACAAATAACACATCCCCATTCTCTTAAATAGTCAGCAGATGAGGCTTAATTGATTAATGCAATTAGTATTTAAAGGTGCTCATTCAATTCAAAAAGGCATGTACTCTGCCTTATTGCCATACTTAGGGAAGAATACTGGTAGGTCTATTGACTGATTCAGATTGAACTCTGAGCATACCTTTGGTAGAAAAGAAGAGCTCGTACATAATGGCACTCTATCACTGTGAAAAAACATGTATGGAGGTTTGATTGTTAAAGCTTGTAATTCTGACACTCTTCTTGCTGATGTGATTACTAAAAGAAAAAGTGTTTTCCCAGATAGAAATTTTAGTTTGCAAGATGATGCTGGTTCAAATGGCAATAGGATTATGCGAGAAAGAACAAAATTAAGATTCCATGGTGGCAAAGGTGGTCGTATTGGTGGTCTTAGCAAATTTGTTCCTCTCAGGAAAACTTTAGAGAGTTTATGAGACATGATGTTTACACCTTCATTCCCAATATAAAAACTGGATATTGCTGCCAGCTGGACCCATATAGGTGCTGCAGCAGCTCCTTAATTTTAAAGCTTAGCTAAGAACTCTAAAATGAAAGCTAAGGGTGCTGAATTGGGGTCAATGAAGTGCTGTGAAGCCCAGACTGAGAATCTTTTCCATTTGCTGTGGTACAGTTTCCTCGTAGAGATTTTATGAGAAGAAATTAGAATGTGGCGAACCTCCAGAGTAAAGCTGTGTAGCCTGGCTATATTGGGAATTGGAGCAGCTACGCTGTCAATGTTAGAGAGTGAAGAGATGGATGGAAGTCCCCCGACGGGTGTGTCAGGAGGTCTGGCACTGGGTCCGGAATCCATGGTTTATTCCGGAGATGAGGCTTCAGGAAGGGGAACCATACTTGATGAGGCCAGAATGGTGTGATTAGGATTAAGGTCCTTCCCAGATTGTTGGCTTTCTGAAGAACACTGGGTATTAGAGCAAAGTGTGGAAATGCGTAAAGAAGTCCCAGGGGCCAATCGTGTACAAGTGCATCTCTCGGGAACTCCCCAAGAGGGGGGATCAGGGTAAAGCAGCTGCTGCATTTTGCATTTGTAGCTGTGGCGAATAGGTAGTAGCAAGGCTGACCCCATCTGCAGAATATCCTTTCCGCTACTTTTTTTTTCACGGACCAGTCATGTGGCATCAGAATGGCTCTGCTTAGTTTGTCTGCTATCACGTTGGATTTCCCCGGGATGTGTGTTGCTATCAGAAAATGCTGGGAGGATGTTGCCCACTGCCATGCTTTCAGGGCCTCTTGACAGAGTGGGTAAGATCTGGTTCCTCCTTGTTTGTTTATGCACCATACTAGTGACATATTGTCTGTTTGTATTGCAATTGTACCAATCGGAAGAGAATCCTGGAATGCTTGTAACGCCACGAGCACTGCTCTCATCTCTAGTACATTGATCTGCAAATGAGCCTCGTGGTCCTGCTAAGTGCCTTAGGCTGTTCTTCCCTGATAATGCCCCCCCATCTGGGAAGGGTCCATGGTCACTGTAGCTAACAGAACAGGGGGATCAATGGGTCAGCCCATTGTTACTTGATCTGAATGAAGCCACCAATGAAGATCTTTCTTGCAGGTTTCCATCAGAGTTATCAAATGGGACATGGGTAGCTCTTGCAAGGGCCACTGACTGAACAGCATCCACTGGAGGATTCTCATGTGTAATCTTGCTAGGGGAACCACCATTATTGCTGCTGCCATGATGCCCAATACTTTTAGGACTGTCCTCGCTTGTACTTTGGACTTGGAGAGGAGGTCCCAGATCTGGAGACGAAGAGTTTGGACCCTTTCTGGAGGCAACCTGACCATCATGTTTGTTGTGTTTATTTCTGTGCCTATAAAGTTGATATGTTGTGATGGCAATAAGGCAGATTTTTTGTAATTCACTGAAATGCCATGTTCGGCACATAGTTCCAAGGTATTGTCCCTCCCTTGAATAAGTAGGTGCTTGGTGGTGGTGGTTAGGAAAGAGTCATCTAGATATGGAAACATCTGGAATCCCTGAGGTGAGCTGTGACTACTGCCATGCATTTGGTGAACACTCTGAGGGCTGCAGTGAGACCAAACGGCAGAGCTCAAAATTGGTAATTACTGGCTCCCAGCCAAAAGCACAGGTACCTCCTGAATGGCCTGGCCATTTTGATGTGTTAGCACGCATCCTGGAGATCTATCGAGCATATCCAGTTGTCTTTCCCTAAAAAGGGAAGTACTGACTGCAATGTGACCATCCGGAACTTTTATTTCTTTACTGATTTGTTCAGTCTGTTGAGTTCCAGTATGGGTCTCCAGTCCCCTGTTTTCTTTGGGGCCAAAAAGAATCTTGAGTACGTTCCAGAAGGGCTCTGCAAAATTACACATGCGCATCCAGGAATGTCTCCTAAGGGCAATTCCAGAACCTGCTGACCTGCTCGCTCCATCGACTGCATAAGATAAGAGCCTCATGGACAAGTTGACCACTGAATTTAGGGTAGCAAACTGTGAGGATACCTTGTCTGCTACCACCACAGCTACTGTACCCTGTAGAGTATCTCCTAGCTCCTTCAGGAGATCTCTCTGAAGTCTTGTAAAATGTGTGAGGTAGTTCAGGGACCTAAGAGTGAAGGCCGCTGAGAAAAAAAATGCGCCTTCCGTATCTGTCCATGGTCCTCAACTCCTTACTCAGGGGATGGACAGACATACAAGTCTCAGATAATTCCTTCTTAGTGGCATCTACAGGAACTCCTTTAGTTAAAAAGCATTTGTCATCTGGCGTGGTGATAAATTTGTTCGGCCTCCGAGGAACAGGCTCCACTGTATCTGGAGAATCCCACACCTTTCTAGATACTAACTCCATTAGTTCATCGAAAGGTGGAGACACCCAGGTGGCTGAAGGTCAAGACCAAAAGCCTTCAGATGCACGGACTCCTCATCAGAAGGGGCTTCCAGCCGACTCTCTGTTTAAGGATTTCCAAGATCTCAGCAAAGGATACATCTTCAGAGGGTGACCGTGGGGACCCTTCCGACTCCTTGTGGTCCGTGTCTGATGTAACAGACTCATCCGGGGAGTCTATATGCTTCCTCTTGCATGTTTTCTTCCAGGGAACCTCTTCGGTGGGGCATTCTGGAGAGGTTTCAGAAGAAAGGATCTCACCCAATGGGGCTTTCTAAGGATCAAGGTCTCTGCACTGTTGGCTAGTTGCCTGTGCAGAGGCAGATACTGGTACTTTCTGGGATGGAATGGTTGGATCTAACAGTATAGATGATGTTTGTGGGGACAAACCTCTCCTCATGGCTGCGAAGGCCCTCCTCCCATGGCCCGTGACAATCCCAGATTCCGAAGAATCTGATGATTTGTCCAGTACCATGGGGGTTGGTTCCAAAGCCAAGGTAGGAGCCGAGCTCACTCGAGCCGATGCCACAAAGGGTAGAGTTGGAGCCGAAAGAGTCTTGGTCTGACTGTCCCTCCTGGACCCTACCGGTCAGTGTCGGCTCCTAGATACCTCGGAGGGCTCCAAGGTATTTAGAGAGATCCGAACAAAAGAATCTTCAGAAGATCTCAGTTCCATCGGTTTCATCACTGTCAGTGGCAAGCCTTCTGGCTCTGAAACTCGAACTAGAGTCGGAGGAGGAATGGAAGATACAGGGACGGGCACTGTCGGCTCCGAACTCACCTGAGTTGGGGCCGACAACAATTTAGGGAGCACCGGTCTCTGCAGTAATCTCTGCACCACACGATCCACATCGAATTCTGATAAGTTCCTGGAGGATCTGAAAGATGGAGCCGATGGTACTGATTGGAACAGAGGAGACCCAAGAGTCGGGGAGACCGGCTCCAAAGCAGGTGAGCAGCTCTGAACTGAAAAGACCATCGGTTCTCACACACACAGAGCCAAAATCGTTGGTCTGTCTTGATCAGATGTTTTAGAGATTGTTGGAGACATTCTGGGCTGTTTTGTAGATGGCTCCAACGATGTAGAAGAAGAAGAAGAAGGAGACGATCTCCTTGCATGAGGTTTAGGTGAACTTTGATCCTTGTCCAAGGCTTCCTCAAAGGAGGATTTAACTAAACTTCTCAAAATCAACTTGTTCTTACACTCTTGTAAGACCCTAGAGCTAAAGTAATGACATATAGAGCATGTCTCCTGCAGATGGATTGCTCCTAAACAATAAACACAGTCTGAATGTCCATCCATGATGGACATTTTTTGGGAACACTTAGGACATGTTTTGAAGCCAGATGGCTTCACCTCTTTTAGCTTTGACATTGCTAACAACACTTCTACACACATACCCTAACAACTTAATATACCTTAATAACTTAAATGGGAGCCAACAGAAAGGAAAGCTTTCTAACTTAAACAAGCCTTAAAACAAATCAAAAAATGTTTACTATAACCAGTTTTCAAGATGAAAAAAACAATGTTTACTTAGCCTGAGCTAGTCGTAGATCCGATCTGTTTCAGTGGCAAACAAGATCTGAGGGAAGCACTGCAGCATCATGGGATAGGGATGGAGCCATGAGCTAGTTTCAGATCTCAAGCTTTAGTAAGTGGCGAAGTCGGAACCGAGGACTGGTTTTGAACCCATCAGTACAGAATGAAGATGAGGCAGGACAACTTCACATCCTTCATTTGTTTGTTTCTCCCACATGTTCAATGACTTTGCAAACTAATGTGTATGTAGTCCACTATCTTGGGCTGCCAATATTAACCTTTCATCTTTTTATTTATTTATTTATTTGCAGTTTGTTAACTGGGAAAGTCCATTGGGCTGAGATGAGCCCATTTTCAATGGAGACCCACGGAGAAAAGCTCCAATACAGTATTTACAATAACAAAATAAACAAAATTACAAGTAATACACTTTGTATAGAAAGACATAAAAATGAACATTAACTCAAAAATTCACAAAAATTTGGTTTGAATTCACCTCTCCTTAACCACTCCTGTGTTCAATCCTGATCAACATGAGGTTGTCCCAGGAGTTTTCTATACTTGCAATTATATTTATGCATTTTCCACATTTCTTGCCTTCTCATGTGGTCCTTCACCTTATATTCTTTCTTTTGTTTTTTGGCACATTCAGTTGCTGCCTGATTTTTATCTACTTCTGGTTTGATGTCCATTCCCACTTGATGCCGATATGCTTCTGCTAGACTAAGCACGGAAGTCATCTTAGATTTATTCTCCTCATGTTTTGTCTTGTGAGGTCAGCAGATATGTATGCAGTCCCAAGGTTGCAGATCTATACATGTAATCAATTTCAAGGAGACTCATACCTCCTTTGGAACAGGGAATATATAATATTGGTATGCACTGATTTTTATAAATAATTTGATGAGCATGAAGCATCCTTCTTGTTTTCCTGTCTTATCTATCCAGCACCTTTTGGGGCCAGTCACTCACTCCAAACCTATAAGTTTGGGCAGGAAGAGCAAATTGGTTTACAGCTTGAACTTTGTTCCTAGATGTCAACACTGTTTTCAGGATTGAATTTAAGTCTTCTAAAATATTCCTTACTAAGTGAAGAGTTACCGAATAGCTGGGTAACTACAGCACAGCTAGTAAGGGAGATGGCTAGAAAGGTGCTTGGTGTGACATCTGGACAGAGGAAGTAGGACAAGGAGACCTGGTGGTGGAATGAGAAAGTACAGGAGAACAGTATACAGAGAAAGAGGTTGGTGAAGAAGTGCGATTGTCAGAGAGATGAAGAAAGTATACAGGAGTATAAGGAGATGAGGTGCATGGCAAAGAGAGAGGTGGCTAAGGATAAGGTGTATGAAGAGTTGTATGAAATGTTGGACACTAAGGAGGGAGAAAAGAACCTGTACCGATTGGCTAGGCAGAGGGACTGAGCTAGTAAAGACGTGCAGCAGGTAAAGGTGATAAAGGATAATGAGGGAAATGTACTCACATGCGAGGAGAGTGTGTTGAGCAGATGGAACGAGTACTTTGAGGGGCTGATGAATGAAGAGAATGAGAGGGAGAGAAGGTTGGATGATGTGGGGATAGTGAATCATAAAGTGCAGTGGATTAGCAAGGAGGAAGTAAGGATAGCTATTAAGAGGATCAAGAATGGAAAGGCTGTTGGTCCAGATGACATACCTATGGAAGCATGGATGTGTTTAGGTGAAATGGCAGTGGAGTTTTTAACTAGATTGTTTAATGAAATCTTGGAAAGTGAGAGGACGCCTGAGGAATGGAGAAAAAGTGTTTTGGTTCCGATTTTTAAGAATAAGGGTGATGTGCAGAGATGTAGTAACTACAGAGGAATTAAATTGATCAGTCACAGCATGAAGTTATGGGAAAGAGCAGTGGAAGCTAGGTTAAGAAGGGAGGTGACGATTAGTGATCAGCAGTATGGTTTCATGCCATGAAAGAGCACTACAGATGCGATGTTTGCTCTAAGAGTGTTGATGGAGAAGTACAGAGAAGGTCAGAAGGAGTTGCATTGTGTCTTTGTGGACTAAGAGAAATCATATGACAGGGTGCCTAGAGAGGAGTTGTGGTATTGTATGAGGAAGTCAGGAGTGTCAGAGAAGTATGTAAGAGTGGTACAGGATATGTACGAGGGTAGTGTGACAGCGGTGAGGTCTGCGGTGGGAGTGACGGATGCATTTAAGGTGGATGAGCCCTTTCTTATTTGCAATGGTGATGGACAGGTTGACAGACAAGATCAGACAGGAGTCCCCGTGGACTACGATGTTTGCAGATGACATTGTGATCTGTAGTGAGAGTAGGGAACAGGTGGAGGAGACCCTGGAGAGATGGAAATATGCTCTAGAGAGAAGAGGAATGAAGGTCAGCAGGACTAAGACAGAATATATGTGTGTGAATGAGAGGGAGGATAGAAGAATTGTGAGGATGCAAGGAGTAGAGGTGGCGAAGGTGGATGAGTTCAAATACTTGGGGTCAATAGTTCAGAGTAACGGTGAGTGTGGAAGAGACGTGAATAAGAGAGTACAGGCAGAATGGAGTGGGTGGAGAAGAGTGTCAGGAGTGATTTGTGACAGACGAGTACCTGTAAAAGTGAAAGGGAAGGTCTACAAGAGGGTAGTGAGACCAGCTATGTTATATGGGTTGGAGACAGTGGCATTGACAAAAAGGCAGGAGTTTGAGCTGGATGTGGTGAGTTAAAGATGTCAAGATTTGCACTGGGTGTGACGAGGGTAGACATGATTAGGAATAAGTATATTAGAGGGTCAGCCCAGGTTGGAGGGTTTGGAGACAAAGCCAGAGAGGCAAGATTACGTTGGTTTGGACATGTGTTGAGGAGGAATGCTGAGTATACTGGGGAAAAAGATGCTAAGGATGAAGCTACCAGGTAACAGGAAAAGAGGAAGGCCCAAGATAAGGTTTATGGATGTGGTGAGAGAGGACATGCAGGTGGTTGGTGTGACAGAGCAAGATGCAGAGGACAGGAAGAAATGGAAACAGGTGATCTGTTGTGTCGACCCTAACAGGAACAGCCGAAAGAAGATGATGAATAAAGTGCTTATTTTATACTTTTCCTTTATATTTATTACATATCTTCTAAGTTTTTCTGCCTGTGCTGATATTTTATTATTTGCAATAGTGCACAATAAATCCTGATCTGTTATAGTACTGTGCATTGCTTTTATCATGTCTATCTTTCCAAGTATTTTTGTTGAACTGTTCCCTCTTCTGTACTCTTCTAACAATGACACTTCTTGTCTTAATTACTTTATAATTTTCTCTATTCGATACTTCCATGATGGCATTCGATTTCTCCCCTTCCTTTCCCTTACTACTCTGTGTTCTTGTGGTAGGACATTATCTGTTATTAATTTGGCTACAAAGTAATGTATCTTATTTACTTCTGTTATATTGCTTGAATCTCTCTGGACAGTCCTAATTAACGTATTCATTTGTCTTATCAAACTTCTAACTTTTTGGGTTTTATTGACCTTCTGCAGTTTATTTCTTTCATTTATCTTAATATGTCTATCCATCTCTATTAAATCAAGCAGCTCTGCTCTTACATAATTTTTTCTAAACTGAGGGCACATTCTTTATTCTCCATTTCCTTCGGGCATTCTACAGAAAGTTCCAGAGCATCTTCCTGTGCCATGTTCTCTTCAGTTTCGCCCTCTGTTGCTCTTTCATATGGGAACTCACTGGCCTATCACTTCACGACATTGACTGTGTCAGAGTTGCCACAGTTTCCTGTTCTTTCCCTTGCAGTATAGCTCCAACAGAACATCTGCACTGGTTTCTTATGGGAGGCTCCAAAGTATCGTCATATGTCAATTGACTAGATGCTTCCTGCTCTCCTTAATTTGGGTGTCCATTGCTCTATCGTGTTGTGTTGTTATCCGAGTTAAATTTTCTACACTAAATCCTTCACTTTGCAGGTAATCCACAGACTCAGTTTCTATTTCTTTAACTTCTCCAGTACTAATCCTCTTTTCTACTTTGTTTTTGTATTTTTGTATTGTAAAAGTTTTCATACCTTGATGTATTTACCTGTATTTCTCAAATATCTTTGGTCCTGCTCTTTTTGCATTAATCAGTTTTGCTTTTGCCTTTGCGTAAATATTGCACCATATTAAGTCTCTTTTCCCTTCCCATGTCCGTATTTCTTCTTCAGATGTCTCCTGCTCCTCTTGTTTCTTCTTACTTTGGGGACTCCTTGTTCCATCATGCTGTGACATGACCTGTGTTAGACTTTCTACAATCAGTCCTTCACTTCACAAATATTCCATAACTTCAGCTTCTATTTTTTAACGTCTTCTTGCCTGACCTTCTGTGCTACACTCCCTCTTTGTGATCTTATTTTTTATTGTGAAATTTTCCATATCTGGATGGCTTTGCCTACATTTCTCTTCAAATATCTTTTCGGGCTGCCTTTTTGTGTTGATTAATTTGGCTTTCTCCTTTGCATAAATATTGCACCATATCAGATTTGTCTTCATACCTCTCAACCTGGAAATATCAAAAATCAGGGCAAAGGCCCATGAAAAGTTGGTACAACTAGCCAAAAATCTGTACCATGGTTAACATAAAATTTGCATATAGTATTAGGTAACCCCACCCACTCTGGTGGAATTGTGGGATACCAAAATCCAAACGCAAATTGAAAAACAGACAAAATATTAAACACAAAATATAACCAGAACAATAGTGTTTTACGTATGTTAACATTTGAACTTGCATCAAACTTTGAACTTGTGTAAAACTAAAATACAATTTTCTTTTATGAAAATAAAATTAAGTGCCAGTAAGACAGAAGGTCCAAATTTAGCAAGGGGACTGCCATCCACATGCACCCCATCTCCCTATCATCATAAATGTAAAATCAACTGTGATTAATAAGAGCTTTGTTGCGCTATGGTGGAAGAGGGTTTGCTGGATATTATGCAGTATCTCTTTACAGAAAACTAGTGAAGGGTGTAACTAACTAGAGGGCAGAGATTGGGGTATTTGCAGTAAATTTCAGCAAAACACTTTAATCATCCAAAATGAAGGGCATACCAATCAATGGGAAAATGTACACTACTAGAGAAGAGCCCAGCAGCGTAAGGGCTTAACCCGCACAAAACTCCTCCCTGAAGTTGGGGATGGCACAAAGTCCACCTTGCCAGGAAGATTATTAGTCCAGAAAACCAATGAGAGGTTCTGATGACAAAAATATACTGCGTTAGAAGAACAAAGGAAAGAAAAAAAACACAAACACACATAAAATCTCAAGTAGAACAAGTGCATCTCTAACTTGCATGTGTTTAAAATGTAAAATTCCAATGTGTGTGCATATTGGGGGAGCGGGTATCTATAAAGAAAAGTTCTCCAAAGAAATGTGTTTGCAAAGTTTGCGAGGACACATGGACAGACCTTCCATCCCATTATGAAACTTGAAAATGGCTACCAAGCAAACCTTAACCCATGAGGGAGGCCAAACCAATTTCAAAATGAATGAATAAATAGTGAAGGAAGATTGAAGGATGAGCCCTTTGCAGAACTGACATGCTAAGCCCTTTAGAGAACTGACTTGCTATCCATCCAAATGAAGAAATGTTTACATTTTTTTTTTTTTTTTTTTATCAAAAACAAACACCTTAACCATCCTGTGAGCTTCCTATTTCAAGTTGTTGAAAATCTTTAGGAAAGGCTTCCATTTTCAAAGGCAGTATTCTCCCAGACCCCATGTGCAAAAATGAGAAAAGGGGGTTGTGGATCGATGGACCTCTGAAAAATCTTCAAAGGATTAAAATTAATTTAATTTTGGCAATGAGAGACAGCATATGGTTACAATGCGGAGATCTTTTCTACAAATTTCTCTAAGAAAACAAATTACTGGATTGTCACAGAAAAATCAACAACCTAAAACAGACACCTCGTATAGCTAAGACACCACAAAAAGCACTATTTATTCTTTCATTCGCAATTAATTGTAGTCATTTTACAGTGTGTATGTGTTGTCCATTTGTACAAAAGAATCTTCAATTGAATAAAAAATTGTCCAACCATGACATGACATGGTGAAGGCTGAGGAGCACACATTTGGGTCTTACATATGAAGCAACCTGTGACAAACTGGTGTTATGGGTGATACATCCCCGCAAATCATAGTAGGACTTCAGTACCCCTCGCTACCATGTTATATTTTGAGACTGTGCCTACAAAGTATATGGCAATGAAAACTGTTTTTTTTTTTTTTGTTTTGTTTTTATCATTCATACTAAAACTGGATTTTTTTAAGAAAAAGAGGAGTATTACAGACAGTGAATACTGATGCTTATTATTTTTTCCAGCAAATATTAATTGCAACTTCTAAGGTTGATATCAATTTAGCATCCTGATGTTCTACTTTTGAGTCTTTTTACACCCAATTACTTACTGCTTAATCCCTCATTCTGGCAATAAAAGGCAGAGATGGGCATAAAGCTTTACAGTGAGAAAACGATGTTGTAAAGCAAGGGTATACAGGATAGCCTAGAGGAACGCTTCTGATTTACAGGTGAAATAAAGTTGCCAAAAATGAGCACCATAGATTTGCAAAACTACCAAAAAGAATAGAGGCAAATAGGCTTAGACAAAGCACTCATGTAAGATGAAAAGAGATACAGATCTTTTAAAGTTGGTCTTGCTGAAGCACAGAAGCAAGAACTTCAAACTGGTGAGGTATGAAACAATTTCAAAACAAGTTGAAGTTAATCTACAAACACAACAACTACAAAACTGTTTGAACCAAAAATCCGGACAATATTTGAAGTCGGGATTTAACTTATACAGAGTTTGAGTGCTTAAAATAATGAATAGCACCATGTACTTTAAATTAAACGTGCATTTCTTTACAAAAGAAATTACTGCAAAATTTTATCAAAACAAACATCTGCTTTTTTTTAATGTATGTGAACGAAAAGAAAAATACCTGTTTCCGTCCAATCTTTTCCCCGGTACAACCTAACCAACTACCTCCTGGCAACCAGTCACTTAAAATAACCTGATGTGTGACCCTACTGACTAACCAGAATGTGCAAAGGAAGTACTTAGCGTTATTCATTCAAGCTTACTTGTCAAGAGGAGCAGGTTCCTGTCACTGTAAAACAGGGGGCCATAGTGGGACAAGTGACTTTTATGGAAACAGTCTTTCCTAACACTGATGATCAAAGCATTCCTATTTTATATTTACCCACTATTGTGCATGTGCTCTCGTTGCGACAATGGGTTCTCTGTGTGGAAGGCTTCTGAATCCGTATCTGAAAAAACATTTCAAACTAACCATACAATGTGCACTAGTCAAATACATAAAATCCCTTAACATTCAGTTCCTATATAACCTGAAACTGGGTCACATAATCCCACTGCACAGCCCGTATGACCTAGTCCTTGTCATTAGGACACATCAGCTGAACTATCAGAAGAAATTTTGTGTTGCACAGAAAGAATTGTTTCATTCCAAGTTTGCACCGTGTTTATGCAGGTTTCTGGTGAGTACCTCCACGTATGATGGTTTATGTGTTGAGTGTATGGTTTGCATAGGAGGTGTAGTATGTGAGCTGACAACCTGTTCAGTGTTACTGTTCTGTGTACGACAGAGCAAGGATTCTAAATTGTTAGTGTAGATGCATCGCTCACAAATTGTACTTGGGTGATTTAGGAGTAGAAGGTTGTCAGTGTACAGGAGGCAGTTGCTACAGGCTTGTAGCAGAAATGAAGGGAAACAAGAAAAAGAAGTTATGTTCTTACCATAACGTTCCATGTTAGTTGTCTTCTTCCCGCCTTCTTCTTGCTGGATGGGTTCGGAGCCGACCTCGGCTCCGACTCGGCCACTCTAAAAGCTCGAGAGTTGGTTCCACCGGCTCGAGGCTCCCCTTATATCCCATAATGCTAGGCGTGAGTTACCTCAGATCTCGTTTGTAAGCTAAGCCCAGCCTATAATAGTAACAGATAATTAGTAACAAAATCCACCTCTATAAAAAAAGGGAGAAGAGAAGGGTGACCTACATCCTGATCCAGGAAATATGCACAGCAGGGCATATACCTAAAGTACAGAGGTGGTAGAAAGAGAGGTCACAATCACAACTCCTCTAGGTCTGTCCAGGCCAGGGGGCAGGAGGGTGGGGCCTTAAGAAGGCGAGAAGAAGACAACTAACATGGAACGTTATGGTAAGAACATAACTTCTTTATGTTAAGTTGTCTATCTCGCCTTTATTCTTGCTGGATGGGACCGCGTCCCTAGCACCTTGTCCCGGGTGGCCTAACGGAACAGACTCCTGAGAACAGTGGAACCAAAGTTAGCTCTATGCCTAGAAGCTAAATCCAACTTATAATGAGAAATGAAAGTGTGAGGAGAAGCCCAAGTAGCCGCTGCACAAATGGTGTCAATAGGCAGTCTGTCTTGGAAGGCTAAAGAAGTAGCCAAAGCTCTGGTGGAATGGGCCTTAGGTTTATTAGGCAGCTTTTGGTGTCTAATTTCATATACAAGGGAAATCAAAGATGTTAGCCATCTGGATAATGATACCTTTGATACTGAAAGTCCCTTTCTGCCTTCCGCATAGGAGACAAACAGCTGGTCAGATTTTCTGAATTGTTTTGTTCTATCCAAATAGTACCTCAATTGACGATGAACATCCAGGTAGTGTAATTTTTGTTCAGATCTATTGGAATATTCTGGAAAAAGACAGGGAGGTCAATGCTTTGATTTAGATTTGACGTCGAGACTACCTTGGGCAAAAAGGACGGGTTCGCTCGTAAGGATACCCTGTCCTTATGAAACAAGAGATAAGGAGGTCGACAGCTGAGTGCTTGAAGTTCTGAAACTCTTCTAGCTGAAGTAATAGCTACCAGAAAGAGAGTCTTCCATGATAGCAATTTTAAAGAACAGGAGACTGCAGGTTCGAAAGGGGAAGAATCAAAGAAGCAAGAACTAAATTTAGGTCCCAAGGAGAAGGAGGATTTCTTATAGGAGGTCTGAGAAGAAAAACTCCTTTCAAAAATGCTTTGCAAAGCTTGTGGGACATTAAGGCAGATTCAGAAATACCCACATGAAAGTTAGAAATAGCTGCCAATTGAACTTTAAGAGTAGAGGGAGATGAACCTGCATGGAAGAGTTCAGCTAGAAAATCAAGGACTATTTGGATGGAAGCAGTGAAAGGATCTATGTCCCTTCCTTGAGCCCAATGTGTGAAGCGTTTCCACTTACTCAAATAAATCTTCCGAGTGGAAGATTTATGGGAAGCTATCAAAATATCTCGAACGGAGTGAGATAATTGAGGAAGCCTGGCTAAGGTTGGAACTGGAGGAACCAAGCAGTGAGGTTCAGAGAGGGAGGGAGCGATGAAACTGACCCGACTGATGGATCAAAAGATCTGGAACTAGGTCCAGATGCCACGGTCGCTCAATAGAAATTGATGTAGAAAGGGGAACCACACCTGTCGAGGCCAGTAAGGAGCAATGAGGATCAATGAGGCCTTCTGAGCGATAGCTTTCTGTATCACTTGAGAGATTAGTGGGAAGGGAGGAAATGCATACAGAAGTCCCCGGGGCCAAACTTGGACTAGAGCGTCTCTGCTGGGTTGGCCTGGTAAAGGGAATAGAGTGAAATATTCTCTGCACTTGCTGTTTTGGGGGGTAGCAAAAAGATCGCAGCAAGGCTGACCCCACTTGAGGAAAATTTCTCTCACAACAGAGTCTTTCAGAGACCACTCGTGAGGCATGAGGATAGCTCTGCTCAACTTGTCCGCAATTTGATTGGACTTCCCGGGGATGTGCGTTGCTATCAGAAACCGCTGAGAAGAAATCGCCCATTGCCACAATCTGAGTGCTTCTCGACACAGGGGGTATGACCTGGTTCCGCCTTGTTTGTTGATGTACCACACTACAGACATATTGTCTGTCTGGATTGCAATCGTTCCCAAGGGAAGAGAGTCTTGAAGGGCTTGCAACGCTAAAAGCACTGCTCTCATCTCCAGAACATTTATGTGCAAGTGGCATTCGTTTGGTTGCCATGTGCCCTGGACCGTCCTGCCCTGATAATGCCCCTCCCACCCGATCAGGGAGGCATCCGTTGTCAGAGTAGCAACCGGAGGGGGAGGAACAAAGGGTCTTCCCAAGCAGAGCTGAGGGGAAGACATCCACCACATGAGATGATTTCTGCACGTCTGCGTGATCATAATGGTGTGGGACATTGGAAGTTGCTGGTATGACCATTGTGTAAAGAGCATCCATTGAAGGATTCGCATGTGGAATCTGGCTAATGGAAGCAGAGGTATGGCAGCCGCCATAATTCCCAACACTTTCAGAACTAACCTGGCTTTGATTCTGTTGTTGTTGAAAAGGAGTGAGACCAGTCTGTGTATGTCTGTTATTCTCTGATCTGTTAGCCTCGCAGACATGTCTACTGTGTCTAGATTTGCGCCTATGTAGGTAATAGTACGACAAGGCGACAAAATAGACTTGTTGCAATTTATTGAAGTGCCTAACTTTTGACAAATGCGAAAAGTGTAATCCCTGGCCATCAGAAGGAGATGCTTGGTGGGAGCTGTGAGGAGCCAGTCATCCAAATATGGAAACACCTGGAATCCTTGTCGTCTCAGGTGAGAAGCTACCACTGCCATGCATTTGGTAAACACCCGGGGGGCAGTGGTGAGACCAAAGGGCAGGGCCCTGAACTGAAAATGACTGGTTCCCAGCCTGAAGCGGAGGAATCTTCTGGAGCGTCTGTTCATTTTTATGTGATAGTACGCATCCTGAAGGTCTATAGAGCACATCCAGTTGCCTTTTCCCAATAGGGGAAGGATGGATTGCAGCGTGACCATCCAAAATCTTGTTTTCTTGACTGATCTGTTCAAGATACTGAGATCCAAAATTGGTCTCCAGTCCCCTGTTTTCTTTGGAACTAAAGAACCTTGAGTAGATTCCGGATCCTATCTGGTCTGCTGGAACTGGCTGAATTGCTCTTTTTGCAAGCAGTTTTGAAATTTCCAAAACCGCTAGATCCCTTTGAGCGGGTGGAACATCTGGAAGGGATTTTTTTGATTGGATTGGAATTCGAAGAAATGGGATAGAATAGCCTTCGAAATGACGGACTGTACCCATTTGTCTTGAGTCAGGGATAGCCAGGCTTCTGGGTACAGTGACAATCTTCCCCGACTGCCTCCGAAGGTGGGCAGCCGGGCAACACCTCAGGGATGCTGAAAGGGCTTATCAGAGAAGGCTTCCGATTGCCCTGGTTCTGGAGCCCCTGCCTCTAGGGCGGCGTCTACCATTGTTATTCCTGCCTCTGCCTCTGGCGGAAACGACTTTGTCGTCAGGCGAAGTCCCTTGAGATTGTTTACGGAACCACATTTTCCCACTTTTCTGGCCTTTGGGGTAAGGCCTAGAAGGAGTAGAAAACGGACTCCGATGGCAGAAAGAGTCTTGCCATCAGTCTCGCACCTAGTCAAGGTTTCTTTCACTTGAGGACCAAAGAGAGATGATCCATCAAACGGGAGTTAGTGAAAGACGTCTTGAAGGGGTCCAAAATTGCATAGCTGCATCCAGGCATGTCTACGTAAGGCCACACCTGTCCCTGCGGCCCTACTTGCTGCATCAGCCGCATAAGAAAGGAGGCATGGAGGAGTTGGCTATGGAGTTAGGTAGCCAGCTGCGTGTTCATCTTATCTTGAAAACCCGCAGCTGTAGGGTCCTTCAACATGTCACCGCTTCTTTAATCAAGTCCCTTTGAAGACGAGTGAAGTGGCACAGGTAGTTCAGCGAACCCATAGTAGATGTCGCTGACGAGAACATCCGCTTCCCGAACCTGTCCATGTCCCTAGATCCCTTGTTAGGTGGATGGACAGGTACTGAAGGATCAGCTAGTTCCTTCTTAGTGGCAGCAGCTACCACCATAGCATCCACAGAAACTCCTTTTGTCAAGAACTGTTTGTCTGCTGGTGCCGTTATGAATTTGGAGGGTCTCCTGGGAGTGGGGTCCACTGAATCAGGAGCCGCCCATGCCTTTTAGCTACCACCTGCATGAGGGGGTCAAAGGGGAGACACCCAGGAGGTGGAAGGACGAGAGCGAATGCCTCAAGGTACACAGATTCATCCTCCGAAGGGCTGAGGGCTGGCCAATTTCCCTCTGTTTGAGGATTTCGAGAATGTCTGCAAAGGAGACATCTTCAGAAGGGGAACGGCGAACCCTCAGCATCATCTAAATCTGTGTCAGATGTGATGGACTCAGGTGAGTCAATGTGTTTCCTCTTACACTTCCTCTTCCGAGGGTGCTCTTCTGCCAAATCAGGAGAGGCCTCGGAAGAGGATGAAATCCCACAGGGGTTCCTGAGGAGCTGGCTCTCTGCGGTCCGGGATGAGGGAGTGAGTCGACTTGACCTGAGGCACCGTAGAGGGAGGGGCGGACGGAGCCGACTGTGGAGTAGAGCCAGGCTCTAACACACTTCGCATGACCTCGAACGCACCCCTGTCAGGCAAAGCCAGAGGTCCCCGCCCGAGATGCTGAGGACCTCCTCGGCACCGACAGTGATGGCTCGAGGCGATGTCGGAGCCGAACTCACCAGCGCCAGCTCCGAGAGGAAGAGCGGGTCGGACAAGGGTCCGATGCCACTCATCCCTCGGAGCCGACGAGGGAAGTCCGGCGCCGAGAATCCCCGAAGAAGAAATCGGAGCCGACGACGGAGCCGAAGACACCTGTATCGGCTCCGACGCTGCCACAGTCTCGGTTCCAACGCCTGCCCGAGCTCAACGGAGTCGGAGGAGGAATATATTGATGGACAGGGGCAGGCATCGACTGATGAGTCGGGCTCTGAAGCATTTGGGCCAGTGCCTCGGACTTAAGAAGTCGACTCACTACCCTCTGGAGGTCATGATCTGACAGCCTCGATGACCTAGAGGAGTGAGATTTATGGCTCCGTTCAGACAGCAGAGGAGATGCTGGAGCCGAATGAACGGAGCCAAGGGATGGTGACCTGGATCTCTTCCTAGATGTCGGCTCCGAAGGTCTAGTCGGAGCCGACAAGGAATTCTACTACCTCGGCTCCAGCCGGAGCCGAGGAACCACAGAAGCTGCAGACTCATCGGCTCCAGCCGAGCCGATGCAGACATAGGTTTTGTAGCTTAGGTCTCGGCTCAGTAGCTGGAGCCGAGGACCTAGAAACCTTAGAGGGCTTCCCAGAAGCAGAAAGGGAATCCTCAGGCTTAAGAAGACCCCGTAGGATCAACTTATTTTTTTCTTTCCTGCAGGACCCTGGGGCTGAAGCCGTGGCATACAGCACAGGAGTCCTGCAGGTGCAAAGGCCCCAGGCAGTAGACACAAGAAGTGTGACCGTCTGTCAGAGACATTTTCTGACAGCACGCATCACACTTCTTGAAGCCTGAGACCTTTGTGTCTTTAGACATCCTAGACAAAAAGTGTAATCACACTCTCTCAAACAGACACACTGATTACACTAATTTTACTTCTAAAACTCAAAATAAACAATTAACTAAAGTTTAATTAAGAGTAACACACACACACCACTAGGGGATGGGGAAAGGCCAGAAGGCCCGAGAGAGAACTTTAAAAGTTCTTGTGGGAAAAAAATGGGATTTTTCGGAAAACAGGGGTAGAAATCCACTACACTAAGGGAAATATATTTAAACTTAAAATTATAGGGTTTTAAGTATGCTAATTTCACAAAAAATACACTTACCAACAAGCCGGTAGAAAAACCAACACCTCGATGCTGTAGCAGCAAACGAGATCTGGGGTAACTCACGCCTAGCATTATGGGATATAAGGGGAGCCTCGAGCCGGTGGAACCAACTCTCGAGCTTTTAGAGTGGCCGAGTCGGAGCCGAGGTCGGCTCCGAACCCATCCAGCAAGAATGAAGGCGAGATAGACAACTTAACATCTACAGTTTCTTTCTTCTACTAGTAGCACCCTCACTGATTCTAAATTGGCACATCCTGTTGTACTGACCAACACTTCTCGCTCACAATCTTTTGCTCAACATAACTTCTCGTTCCAACTACTCACATGCTCTAACATCTTCAGCTCCACTCAACTATCATATCTTTCTCAGTTAAACAACACACAGCTGCAATTATCACACAGACACTTCACTTTCTACATGAAATTTGTATTTATTGTAAATAATGTGTATACTGTGGTGGTGGTGCTGCGGTAGCGTTGTCGCCTCACAGTTAGACATTGCCCGTCTGATTCTCAGTTAGAACGTCTTCTGTGTGGCGACATGCGTGAACGGGCGTTCCTTTGTTGAAGGTTGTGTGTTAGGCCCGGCAAGCCGGCACGTCAAAATCTACTGCCAATCATTAGTGGACCGGAGTTCCGCTGTGGCGACCCCTAACCGGGAAAAGCCGAAAGAAACAAACAACTGCATATACTCTGCATTTTTCTTAGCTAATAATGGTATTTACATTATTCAGTTGCTGTCTCTCATGAAATGTAATCCTGATTTTCTTGGTATTTCTGGGCTGACACTGAAACTGGTGACACTGAAACTGTTCACTTGTGATCAGTGCTAAACCTCAGTAAACCATTTTAACAACAAATCAAATAAATAAACGAATAAACAAATCTAAGAAACAAGTTAACAGTGCTTGGTTTGGGCAGTCTGGTTGTGAAACCACTTGAATGCTTCTGTTAAGATTCCAAAGGCTATTAACTCTGTTTCCATAGACTTCTGTGTTAGTTCCAAACATTTGTGATACATAGAAAGGGATTATTACGACAGAAAAGACGCATAGCCAACAGTTTTGAGGAATATCTTTACTGCTCATTTTCTCAGTGCCAAAATATGAAGATAAAACGTAATTGTTAGTACTGTTCTAAGATGGGTTAACACAGTGAATACTATATGCAGACATGTTATTAGGAGTCATTTTGTCAGCAGTGATGTCTACTTAATGGGATGTGTAGATTCACACCTCAGAACGTCTCCTTGTTGAAAGACATGGAAGCAGTGCAAAGCCTGCTGAACTGAAAGACAGACGCACTAAAGGAAGCTGGCTTGAATCATACAGTCATTCAGAAAAGGAGATACGCAAACTCACAAATGTCTGAGGTGAATAAATACTGGAAGCAGGAATTCACTAAATACCATGGGAACAGTAAAATGCCAAATGACAAAGAGTTAAAATGGCAAACGAAGATCCACAAGATATCTGAGAAGTTGTGCATCAGTTTTCTGCAAGTGTAGGTAAGTATTTTGCTTGCTCATGATTATCATAAAGACTTCTGCATTAAAACAGGAGACAGTGATTGTACTGCCAAACTCTTATACTTGTTATACTAACCTGATTTGTGAGCCTCACAAAGGGTCTCCAGCAGCCACCTTCTTTTGGCACTAGGAAGGCTCTAGAATAAAACCCACTCCTCATTCAGCCTAATGTGCTGATCCCATTCCCCATTCAGCCCAATGTGCTGGTCCCACTGCCCATTCAACCCAATGTGCTGGTCCCACTTCCTATTCAGCCCAATGTGTTGGTCCCACTCCCCCTTCAGCCCAGTGTGCTGGTCCCACTCCCCATTCAGCCCAATGTGCTGGTTCCACTGCCCAATCAGCCCAATGTGCTGTACCCACTGCCCATTCAGCCCAATGTGCTGGTCCCACTCCCCATTCAGCCCAATGTGCTGGTCCCACCCCCCATTCAGCCCAATGTGCTGGTTCCACTGCCCAATCAGCCCAATGTGCTGGTCCCACTGCCCATTCAGCCCAGTGTGCTGGTTCCACTGCCCTTTACAGCCCAATGTGCTGGTCCCACTCCCCATTCAGCCCAATGTGTTGGTCCCACTCCCCATTCAGCCCAATGTGCTGGTTCCACTGCCCTTTACAGCCCAATGTGCTGGTCCCACTCCTCATTCAGCCCAATGTGCTGGTCCCACTGTCCAATCAGCCCAATGTGCTGGTTCTATTATTGATTATTTAATACTTGTTTTATCAAACATAGAACTAAGTTAATCTGATTTCTTGGGGTATAAGAGATGAGTGCTGGAAGAAGAGTTTCTAGCACTTAATTTAATGAAATTAAGTCTGTGGTATAACACACTGATAAAACTTCTCTAGCCCACGTCTGTTGTTATTTGAGCTCACAGAGTTACAGAAATAAGAATCTTTTTCCTAATGCATGGGGAGGGAGATGGGGTAGGCTGGAATAGCTGAAGGGAAGGACCCCCACTGCTTCTTACAAAAATGCCTGACATGCAGAAAACCTTTTGAGAAGTGCCCACAGAGATCCCTTAAAACTGAGAGAAAGAACAATACCAGAAATATTTACTAAAAATGCATTGTGCGCTTTCTCCAGCATGGCATAAACTCAAAATGAGAGTAAGTTTGGAGGTGCGGGGTTGCATAGAGAACTTGAGCCCCTACTGTATGGCCATGTTACTTTAAACTAATAACTTGCTCCTGGGTAAACTTGCTGTTTAGTACTTGTTGAGTTAATAAAATCTTTTCAGCAATGACCTTAGTTGTAGATGTTGCTGCATCATGTTTTCCTTTTTTTGTTGTTGTCTCAGAAATAATTTGTAACAAGGGTTACAATAGCAAAATACATTATATTTTGCATGTTCTGTCAAAACTTACATTTCATGTACCTTAGACTTTCAGCTTCTCTTCTACATGCCAAATTATTGAATAAAAGGTATTCTCAATATCCTAGGAAATTTTTGTTTGTATTGTTTCAGTGAAAATGCATAGCACACAGTCCCTGAGAAATGTGTTCTTTTTGAGGCAATGACATTACTTGAAAAGACATGAGCCAAAACACATTGGAATTAGAGCTGCATATTTATTTTTGCACCCCTTAGACTTCATTCAGCTTACTGACACAACTTTACGAGCTAAATCATTCTTACCAGACTCAGCTTCAGCGCACTGTGCGTTAGTGATATCTCTTTTCAGGAAATTTTATCTGACCCAACACAGATGGATTTCAGGAACTTCTGTTCTTCAAATATGTTTCTGCACTATAATAGCAACCACCCTTTATTTCAAAGGAAGGGAATTATCAAAGGGCAACTAATTAGAGCGGCCAGAATGTGCAGTGAAGAGGCTTTGTTTAATGTTGAAAGTTTATTTTTGAAAACATTATTCGAAGAGAGGGGGTATCCCACACAGTTAATAGATTCAGTAATCTCAGAGGTGGCAAGCCAGAGGAAGGATAAATATTTCCCTTTACTAGGGGAAGAGCGTAGATATGAACACAGTAAAACAGACAACAAATTAAAAGAACAAGGGTGTATTTTTGTTCATACAAATTGTAATGAAAGTCTATCAGTAGAAAGGGTTGTTGACAAATATTGGCCGATAGTGACCATGAATGAGGAATTCAAGAAAATGCTTGGTGACAAACCTCATTTTATTAGAAGAAGAAATAAGAATTTAAAGGAATTACTTGAGACAAATTACGAGGTAGGACAAGTCAGGGAGAACCGAATGACTGGAACATTTAAATGCAATACTTGTAGGCAGTGCCCCAATATTATTAACAAAAAAGGTTTTTATTTAAATTCAAGAAAGACTTACATAAAATCTCCTGGGTATTTTAATTGCAAAGCCAAGGGAGTGGTTTATCTTGGGCTGTGTCAATATTGCCAGGGTTTTTACATAGGCAAAACGGAGAGGACGCTGGCAAAAAGAATATACGAACATCTTTACGAAATCAGCAAAGGGAAGGAAACGAATGCATTCTTTAAACATTCATTGACTTGCGACCGAATGGAGTTACGGTTTATAGTTTTGGAGCAGGTAGACATTAACCCCAGAGGAGAAGACTGGGAAACCTCCTTAGAGTACAAAGAGCTGCTTTGGCAGGTGAAATTAGAAGCGGCAAAGCCCCCTGGCCTTAATGGAGCTATTAGTATTGCTAGTTTATTAAAAATCAGAAGAGCAAAATTGTAATAGAAAGGTAGAATAAGTAACACCATAATAGATTATAAGGGTTATGTGCTAGGGTATGTTGTTTATAATTCTTGACAGCATTTAATACTAGGTATATGAAGTCTCAACGCTTTAGAGAGGCATATTACAATAGTATATTATACTTGGTGATATTTAGGAAGGTGTGAGCAAAGCTTAAATGCTTGGAAGAACAAGTGCATGATGTTTGTGAAGAACTGTTGAACAATATTTAAGAGATGTGGGAGGATATAAGCGACTGTGTATCCATTACAATGTTTTAGTTTTTTAGTATAGCTGCAGTTGCCAGGTTAGGAACACTGAAGAAACTGTAAAGGTGATGTAATATTTATTAGTAGTTGTTAGCAGGTTGGGTAGTTTTAAGAGACTTTTAATATGTATTTTTAAATGTCTGCATTATTTTAAGTTATCTACATTTTTTATATGTTTTCAACAGACATTGTTTTGTATTTTGGGTAGAGCAGAGTAAGGAGTTGTGTATTTTAACTTTGTTGTAAAATGTAATACCATCAGTCTATGACAATGTTACAAGTGAATCTATCTCTTTAATTGTAAAATCAATAATAGAATAATTGAATGTTAATCAAAATTAGGGTTTGGTAAGGGCAGTATAAAGGAACCCACCAAACTATGTAGCAAATGTCTTGAGAAAGCCTGGGAGTGCCTGGGTGAAAGCGCTTGATATATAATAGATTGGATGTGCTCTGTGTTTTTACGCTGTTCTGGTGAAGCTTTAAATAAAAACAAACTTTCGTTCAGCACTTGGTTCGCAATCCTTGTATCCTGATTTATTTGGATTACCAGTTGGTGTTCTTACAAGGTGCTTCGTTTTTTGTGATTAGGAACTTCTGTTCACCCAAATGACATCTACCCAGTTCTGTCTGAGTTCCTATAGGAGAACCTATCTGCCCCCCTTCCCCGACATCCCAATCGCTACAGCTGAAAATTCACCCAGCAAAAGAGTGGCAGAAACCAAGGGACTTCAACTTCACTATTATCAGATTCCACCTTCCAAACATATGGACTTATGGACCAATGTCAGTGCGGTACAGCGCTTCCTTTTTCCCTTCTGGAAGCTTTTAGCATCAGGTGCCATTTTACCAAACTGTGTGTCCCTGTCCTGTTACATGTCCTATAACCACCTCCTCCATTTGAGAGTAAACAGAACTGGTGTGGCTATCAGTCTACAGACAGGAATGCAGTAGTCAAGGGAGGAAATTTGGCAAAACAATCACATTGGGTCCCTCGGTCACTGATGTTTGGTCTATTACTTTTTTTATATATAGTCATAAGACTCGTGTTCTTTTTTCTCCTTTTTAAAGGTTTTCTTTCTCTAAACATTTAAACTGCATTTCTGACTAGGAGGAGTAATAAAAGCAAGATTTCAAACAGGAAAAATGTAAACTTGAAAAATACTTGCAAATATTTTGCCTGCGTAGCTAAGTAATTAAATTTATCATAATGTTCACTCATGACCACCCCCCCCCCCCAAATAAAAACACTACAAATAAAACACTTTTGTAAACAATCTGATATTCACAAGACTACCTATTGGTAAATGTTTCCTAACAAATTCATCAGTAAGAGCATTAACCACAAAATATCACTATCTAACCCAAAGAGGCAAACATTTAATTTGTTGACAAGCAACTGACAATTTAGCAAAGTATAGCAGTTTGATCATTTACTTGGATAGCAAAAAAAAAAAAATCACTACATTTAGATGTTACTTTGTTTAGTACTTGTTCTTCTGTATCCCTGGGCCGAACTTGGAAAATGTCAAAATAAATAAATACATAAATAAATAAATAAACAAATGCATACATGCATAAATATAAACAACTGAGTTAGTGATTTAACACTTTATAACAGCTTTAACCAAAGTGAGCTAACTAAAATATATTTTTCACTTTGTAATATCAAATGACAGTTTATATGAGAACAAGGTACCATTTCAATTGACTTTATTTTCATTTTTAAACAGTTAAAAATGAATTTTTAGCACATACTGAATGATGACCCGTTTGCGTAAATACTCACGCAGTATTATTTAGTTATAAGGTCCGGTAGCACCAGTACCTATTAAGTACAAAGAAAATGAAATGAAAATAATTTTGTAGGCTTGAATATAATCTGCAACACCTGCAGTTCACGAATGCATCCAAACTTAATACTTCCTTCAATTCTTAAAAGACATCAGTAGATGCATAGACAGTTCTTCCATATATGGCTAGCATGTAATCCTAGCTTTATGGCAGAGTATATTTCATATTCCATAAAAAGTCATTAAATATTAAATACTTCATGCATCAAGTACTCAGCCTGTGACAGCTGACGGAACATAACAGCATCTGAAAGGATTTCCCAGTCTTTCACAAGTAGGTCACCATTAAGAGCGTGCCGTCAAAAGTGAGCACCTCTAGCCCGTGCCCAAACTATTGCCATCTCGGGAGGTTCTAACTAAATGAGGAGAAGTCTCTGATGTACTGTCCCCCTGTTACTGTGTTGTCGGACCGGTCAGTTCCACAATGTCAGCTGAATGTATAACACCATTATGCTTATTTTAATATGCAGATGCTGAAAGTGGTTGCAATGAACTCTATGATATCTGTCAATTAGCAATACCACACATTATGCTACAAGATGACTTAAGTGAATATATGAGGAAGAAGTTGCTTTTCTTGTGAGACCATAATGACATCTTAGGCTTTGAAAGAGCTCAGCATCTACTATGACAGCTTTTAAGGTTATACAGAGATCCAGAGTCATAGATACACACAAATGTATAAATACCTTTCATTAAATGGTGCATGGCTTATCTAGATTCATATGGGTTATTATTAGTCTGAATGTCAGGGACAGGATAGTTAACAGGTTTATACTTCATTAGGAATTACTAAGCATGTAGTCAAAAAGACCATTAAGGAACCTACCCATTGTCCCAAGAACAGCTGTTGGTTAAGTGATTTGCTCAGAGTTTCAGGCAGAGGAACCCAAACCCAGGACTACTGGAAGTTGCCTGTTACCAGCTCATAGTCTTAATTATTTGTACTATCTGTCAGAATTCTTTTATCATCTTGTACCCTCCCTTAACAGCGAAGGTCAATCATCAGTTCACTAATGCTTTCATAAAAATATTCTGCTTACCATATTATCTGTTTCCAGGCCTCTGGGACAATGTAATAGAAATAAGAACCATTCGATACAGTCATAACACACTAAAAATTTGCAATGTATTTTCATTTATGGATTAATGCAAAATGTGCCCCACCACCAATTTAATGGTATCACACCCCAAAAATCAATTTATAGCTTCATAAGTTCATAGGTGTGTACTAGGCTAATGGCCCTGGAGCCTTTACAAGCCTAGCCCATAGGATTACTCTGGCATTGTGCCACCTGACCTTAGTTCCTAGTGCTTCTGTCAAGTAGAAGCCACTGCAGTGATCCCCGGGGTGAATTTTCTATTTCCCATCCACTCATCAAGATTTCTTTTGAAGAGGGCCAGAGAGGTGTTCTGCTTGACATGTATGGACAGGAAGATTTTCATCATGGTCAAGAGGAAGTAGATGAAGTGGAAGAACTTTCTTACCTTGGTAGGGCAGGTGCACCAGCCATGATACTTAAAAGTGGAAACAATATAGAGAAGTACTTTCACTGTAGACATAATTCTGTGGGTGAAACACCAACACTGGACCAGTAATCAAGTAGCTTCAATCCTCACCACTAGCACCAGTGGGGGACGTACACTGGGAGGATGACAAGTACAGACATAGTATTTCCAGATGCAGCTCTCTGCATCAAGTGCAGTTTCCCTTAAGAGCTTCAAGTATCTAAACTATCCCAAAGGAAGACATCTCCACTGACTTTGAAGTTGGAGCCCTAACTGTGATGTAGGTGACCTGGGTTTGAGTAACAGATCTGATACATAGGGAGCAGGCTGAAAGAAGAAGGACTGGGTGCAGGTTAGCTCTTCATCCTTAAGGAGAGTTATGGGGTCCTCTTCAGTATTTCCTGGAGATGACCAGGGGGCTAGTCCTGGGTGCGTGCAAGTGTTGTCGGCTTGCATGATGATGTCAAAGTGAGGATGGTTTTACATGTACTGTGCAGTCACTGCTTAGGACATTAAATAACAAATCTGAACCAATTAATACCAGACATTCCTTCTGTCTGCATATAATATGAGATTACAAGATGTACCGTTTCCCGAAAAGGGCAGCCCCCATCACACAGGATAATGCAAGGCACTAATAGCAAAGTGGAACAAATGGGTCCACAAAAGTGCTAGAAGGTTACTGAAGGCAAGGGCTAAAAGTTAATGGATTAAATATCTGCCAAGGAAAAACATTTAATATTATTATTGCTTTAAATATTAGTACTAGGATTGTTATTTCATGCAAGATATCAGTCATGGTTCTTTCTAATTTAGGAGTTATATTTTTCCACAAACACAGTTTTATTCTTTTTATGTCTTTCTGATCGATGTTACTGTATTTTAAAGAGGAGGAGATTCATCTGTCTGTAAGAGTTGGAAAGACAGGAAGATTTTCATCATGGTCAAGAGGAAGTAGATGAAGTGGAAGAACTTTCTTACCTTGGAAGGGCAGGTGCACCAGCCATGATACTTAAAAGAGGAAACAATCTAGAGAAGCTACTTTCACTGTAGACATAAATTATTAGCATTCTGTGGGTGAAACACCAACACTGGACCAGTAATCAAGGAGCATCAATCCTCACTACTAGCACCAGTGGGGGACGTACATTGGGAGGATGAGAAGTACACACACAGTATTTCCACATGCAGCTCTCTGCATCAAGTGCAGTTTCCCTTAAGAGCACACAGAGACCACAGTCTATAACTGCCAGCACCCGTGTCCTTATCAGCTACTTTAAGGCCCTTAACAAACAGTGTCCAATCTGACTGTGTAATGTTACTATCAATGCAAATGGTAGTTTGACCAAGAGGAAGGCTATTAGGAGCGGCCCGCAGTGTCACCAAATAAATATGCACGTACTCTCAGAACTTAAATATGTCTCGCAAATATCAGCCACAATGAAAGGTTTAAATATATTTAATAATAAATAAAAGAGCAAGAAAATACTTGGTATATAATCACAGTAACTTCAGTGTTCAAAATCACAGGAAATATTTAAAACACTGAAGGACAGTCTCAGATAAATAAAGAAAAACATCTAAATTAAGCTTTGCTATATTCTTGACTATATCTAAAAGAATAATACTGCTCCCTAGACTTACTTACAGAGCAACAAGGCAGATGTGGTGATTGGATGTTCTTGTCAGGTCAAAGACAAAATACAAAATGCTTAGTCTCTCTCTCTCTCTCTCTCTCTCTCTCTCTCTCTCTCTCTCTCTCTCTCTCAGAGAGTCCTTAAATTAATATCACAAATGTTACTGCTGGGATAGCTTGCAGAATGACATCACTTCTTGTCATTTGACTCTATCCCAGGTGAAACCTCCACTGATGCAGCTAGTAGCATTCAACATCCTTCTGTAAAAATACATAGACCTTAGATCTTTTGGCAAATGGTGGAAGTCATAAAATAATTTACATTCCTCCACGTTTAAAGACAATACAAAAAACGTCTAGTTCTAGACATTATGTGTCATGCTGCACTGAAACTGAAAGATAACATCTCTTTTTATGGCCCAGCCATAAAGTAATTCAATCTCAACTATTCTTCTGAAGTTAACTTCTTGTGTTGCAGTTTCCATTGTTAAGATATATACAGCTAAACAGTTACAATAATGTATATACATTCCTGCTCAGTAATTTACAAAATATCTCTTCGGCACATGTTTGTACAATATGAAATACAGTTCTAATACATCTGTAACACAAGCATCTTACACGAAGCATGTTGACATTCACAAATGACGCATAACCATTTACAACATTCCAGACAGCTGTGCTGGCAGTATGTCCCTTCTGTTACACTTCTATATAAATCACGTTAATATTCACAGATGACATATAATTATTTACAAAATTCCAGCTAGCTGGGCTGGCAGTATCTCCTTACTTGACACTGTACATTCTTTTTTCCAATTTGTTTTCACTGCATCATTGCGTGTGCACACACACACACTTTGTAGTGAATGAAGTGCTGTGATTATTCTCTGAAGCTGGGGAAAAGACAGGCAGATATCAGAAAGGTGCTTTTTGTTAAGCACCCGTCAGTGCTGATATACTCTAGTTTCATGTTTGTACAATAATGGGCATCAGTAGCCACAAAAGAAGTGTGTCAGGAAGCTGCTGAGCACTTCATCTGAACATTTTTTTTTAAGTCTAAATGAAGTGTTTAATATCTTTCTGCCACTCTTCTATGGTAGTCACTCTTTGTGTGGCCATTCTTCTGTGGTGGTCACTCTCTGTGTGGCAACAATAAGTGTGTAGCAGCTTTCAAAGCTGTAAAACACGTAATGCTAGTGCACTTTTTACATGGGAACACGTAATAACCATGCACTACAGAGAATTATCAGCAGGTCTCTTCGATCATCACCCACGTTGTTTGTGTTCTCGATATGGCAGGGCTGGCTTTAGGTCATCTGACACCCTAGACAAAAAGGTTCCACAGTAATTGATAACTGGCACACTTTACATAGGTACGTAGGCAATACATTCTTGTATTGAGGCCCAAAGGCCAACAAGGAGAACAGACTAAAATTATGCAATTTTCTTGTCGTCAACAAGATGTTAAGGTTCATTTTACACTGTTCAAAAGTTAGGGATGCTCTTATTTCCATTATTACTTTATTACAAAGCCTTGGTATCACCCGGGTAATGAATTTACCTCTCTTGTTGGTTTTACCAGGGATACTGTGCATTTTAAATTACAGTATTTTACTGCCATCTGACTGAGGTAGATTTCCAAACCTAGAGAAGCTCTGGACAATGAAGGGATTGAAGTAAGTGTAAGTACAAACTGTTTTTATTAATATATAATAACTTTCCTGCTGTAAATTGCATGTTATATTGTAAAGCAGCTCTGTGTGGGATGCAGACGTATTTTAAATGGGAAGTGGGTGGTTATCAGCAAGTGTTGCTTATGCTACTGATATTAAAGCAAGAAAGTACTTTTTCTTAACTAATTTATCCATGTTTTACACTGTAAAAAGTATAAGAAAGACTGGAAATAAGCAAAATAATGCCATTCTGGACTGCTGGAAGGATGCAAAAAGTATAGCTATTACATGCACATCAAAATACAATAAGCATTACTAGATTAAAGTTCTTAATTTAAGCTACAGAAAAGGACATTTTCCTCTGTTTTTTAATGCAAATAGGCTAAATTAAAAGAGAAAAGAGGGTAAGTATGAACAATTGCATTTCTTTCCAAATTTGCAGTGTTATTAGCTGTTTTTTTTCCATTAACACTTGTTTTTTAGTTAAAGACAATAAGGAAAAAAAGAAGTTATGTACTCACCATAACATTCCATCTGTGCAGTTGTCTTCAACCTGTGGGAATATGGATCCATATCGGATCCAAGCCGGCAAATATTACTAGCATCAGCTCCGAGCTCCAGACTCCTCCCCTTACCCCTAATACACCTCCACTGCCTTCCATCCCCTGATCGAGTTTGCTGAACGTATACTGAGAACCCGACCTGATAATATACTTGTGACCTATACTGCAGCCCGTAAGCTGATCATATGCCAAGGTCCGGGGGGAGGAGGGAGGGACGGTTGAAGACAAATGAAGTACAACTACTCAAATGGAACGTTATAGTGAGTACATAACTTCTTTATCTGACGCAGTTTACTTCATTTGGTCTTCAACCTGTGGGACAGAGTCCCCAGATACTAAGAACCCTGGGAGGCCCTCATGGAAGTATATTCCGGAGCACCGCGGAACCAAAGGATGCTCTCCTTCTGGAAATCAAATCCAATTTGTAAAGAGAAATAAATGTATGAGATGAGGACCAAGTAGCTGTAGAGCAAATGTCATCCAAAGACATTCTAGACCAGAAAGCAGCAGATGTAGCCATGGACCTAGTGGAATCAGCTTTTACCTGACCTAGAGGTGACTTGCCTCTGTCCTTATAGACCTGCAGGATGCATGAAGAAATCCATCTATCTATAGTGACCTTGGAGATAGGTTTCCCCAAAAAGGGTTTATAGAAGGAGACAAACAATTGATCAGATTTACGGAAATTTTTGTCCTATGTAAATAGAATCATAACTGTCTATGAACATTCAACATGTGTAGTTTGTATTCCATCTTGTTCATAAAATTGGGAAAGAACACAGGAAACTTTATAGTCTGATTGATATTGACTGGTGATGCCACCTTAGGAAGAAAAGATGGATTGGATCGAAGGGAAACCCTATCTTTGTGAAAAATCATGTACGGAAGTTTGATGGACAAGGCCTGTAATTCTGAAACCCTTCTAGCAGAGGTGATAGCTACCAGAAAAGCTGTTTTCCGCGACAAAAATTTTAGCTCTGCAGTTGCGGCAGGCTCGAAAGGTGGAGTGACCAGAGCTTGGAGAACCATAGTAAGGTCCCATGGGGAAACAGGATCTTTGACCGGGGGGGGTGTAGCCAAAAAGTGCCTTTGATAAAGGCTTTACACAGCCTGGAAAATGTTAAGGATGCAGAAGTCTCGCCCACTTGAAAATGGGAAATGGCAGCCAAGTGAACTTTGACAGTAGAAGAACTAGCTCAGTGCTGGAAAATATCAGCTAAAAAATCAAGAATAGCGGAAATAGGAGCTGTGAAAGGGTCTAAACTCCTCTGAGAGGCCCAGAAAGAAAAATGTTTCCACTTGCTGCGATAAACCTTTCTGGTCGAAGACTTATGAGCAGCTACCAAAATAGATCTAACTGAGGAAGATAGTCCGGGAGTCCTAGCAATTACTGGAACTGGAGCAGCCAAGCCGTGAGCTTCAGCCTGTCCAGACTCAGATAAGGCACCCCTGAGGGGTGTGAAATCAAATCCTGAATGGGATCTAGGATCCAAGATGGAGCCAGAAGGTGAGACCAAAGGAAGGGAAACCATACCTGGCGAGGCCAGAATGGAGCAATGAGGATCACCTTGCTCCCCAGTCAACAAGCTTTCTGTAGAAACCTCGGAATGAGAGGTACTGGCGGGTAAGCATACAGAAGACCGGGAGGCCAAGCATGAACTAGAGAGTCTCTGGGGGACTCCCCTAGCAGGGGATTCAGAGCAAAAAACTTGCTGCACATAGCGTTTGAAGGAGATTTCAAGAGATCGCAGCATGGTTGACCCCAGATCTGTTCTGCTACTGACAGATTCGGAGATCACTCATAAGACATCAGCATGGTCTGACTTAGCCTGTCCGCTAGGATGTTGGACCATCCCAGAATGTGCGTTGCATTGAGAAAGCAACCGGTGGAGATCGCCCATTCCCACACTCTCGTGGCCTCGCGACAAAGGGGTAAGATCTGGTCCCTCCCTGTTTCCTGATAAACCAGACTATAGACATGCTGTCTGATGGAATGGCAATTGTCCCCAGAGGAAGAAAGGTATGAAGGGCCTGCAATGCTAGAAGGACCGCCCTCATCTCCAGGACACTGATATGCAAGCTGGTCTCTATGGGGGACCACAGGCCTTGGACTGTCCTGCCCGAAAAATGCCCCCCACCTGAGTTGGGAGGCATCCGTGGTCACTGTGGTTTGGGCCGGGGCTGGAACAAAGGGTCGTCCCTCCAAAATGTCAGGAGAGCTCATCCATCATATGAGGGACAACCAACACAATCGCCTTAGGGGGATAGGATAAGTCATTGGCAGTTCCAACAGGGACCACTGAACCGCTAGAGTCCACTGAAGAATCCACATGTGTAGCCGAGCACATGGAAGAAGAGTTATGGTCACCACCATTGACCCTAGGGCCCTCAACACTGATTACGCCATTGGGAGGTGAGAACAGTAGATCAGGGAGACATGCATCCTGAGGTTTTGAAATCTCTCCGAGGTCAGGAATATTTTGCACTGAAGAGTATCTATCCTGGCCCCTGTACAGGATCTAGGAGAGATTTAGAAGTGTTGATTGTGATGCCCAAACTCAGGGCAAGAGTCAGAAAGTAATCCCTAGTTTGGGAAAGTAGACAGCTGGTGGGAGCAGTGAGGAGCCAATCGTCCAGGTACGGATAGACCTGAGTCACCTGAAGCCTCAGGTGAGCCGTTACAACTGCCATCACTTTGGTAAACACCATGGGGGCTGTGGTTAGACCACAGGGTAGGGCTCAAAATTGATAATAATTGGCTCCTAGCCAGAAGCGGAGGAACCTCCTGGAACTTCTGTGCATTTTTCTGTAATAGTAAGCATGCTGGAGGTCTAACAAGCACATCCAGTCGCTCTCTTGCAGGAGCGGCATGATGGACTGTAGCGTGACCACCCGGAACTTCTCTTTGGCAAGAGATAGGTTCAGAGTAGAGAGGTCCAGAATGGACCTTAAGTCCCCCGTTTTCTTTGGCACCAAAAAGAATCTGGAGTAGAATCCTGATCCAGACTGATCTGGGGAGATGGTTTCGATGGCTCGTTTTACTAACAGCTTGGAAATTTCCTGTGCTGCTGCCTCCCCTTGCGTGGGTGGAATGCCCGGGAGGTGTCTGGGAGTTATGGAGTAACCCACGAAGGGGATAGAATATCCTCTGGATATGATTTGAAGCATCCAGTGGTCCGTTGTTATGGACTCCCATGCCGCTGGGTGCAAGGACAATCATCCCCCAACTGCCTCCAGAGTAGAGGAGTCGGGCAACCCCTCAGGGTTGCTGCCTGGGTCTGTCTGAGAATGCTTCTCAAGACCTGAAGTTCCACGGACCCCCTCTGCCTCTGGGCCGGCGTCCATTCTGTCCCCCTCTGCCTCTAGGGGAAGAAGAGCCCTGAGTGTCCCGGGAATACTGAGACTTCCGGAACCACATCTTCTTTTGCCCTCTCTGGTTCCGGGAAAAAGACCTTTGAGGGTTAGAGAAGCAGATTCTGATAGCAGACAGTGTCTTCCTGTCCTTCTCACTCTGGACTAGTGTCTCCTTGATGGTCTTACAGAAGAGTGTAAGCCGTCATAAGGGGCATTGGCAAAAGATGCCTTAAAGGGTTCGGAAAATTGACACAAACTGATTCAGGCATTACACCTCATGGACACGCCAGACCCAGCTGCCCTAGCCGCTCCTTCCGTAGCATGGGAGAGGAATTGCATGGATGTATTTGATACCACTTTTAGAGTATCTATTTTCATGAAGAAAGAAGCCTTGCCCTCCTGCGACATGGACTTGGGGAGAGACTCCTCTAGCTCCTTCACTAGGTCGCATTGGAGTCTAGTGACATAGGCCAAGTAATTCAGTGCCCTGATCGAAAAGGCTGCTGAAGCATACGCCCGCTTCTCAAGATGGTCCATCATCCATGACTCCCGGTCAGGAGTGTGGACCGAGGAACTCTCCTGAGCAAGTTCCTTCTTAGTGGCTGCTACCACCATGGCGTCCACAGGAGAGCCCTTATTCCAGGATGGCCTGTCAATGGGGGGGCTTAAACTTTTATCTGGTCATTTGGGGATAGGCTCCATGGTGTCCAGTTCCTTCCACGCCTGTGAGGTGACCAAATCCACTAAAGGATCCATGGGAGGGTAAACCCAGGAAGTAGAAGGACCCGTGCCGAAAGCCCCCAAGAACACAGACTCATCAGAAGAGGGCTTGGGGGCAGACCAGCCTCTCTGCTGGCACAGGATCTCCATGATGTCTTTAAAGGAGACAACCTCGGGAAGTGATTTTGGGAAACCCTCTCCATCATCTAAATCTGTGTCCTTGGTGAGTGACTCAGGGGAGTCGAAGTGCCTCCACTTACAAGTATACTTGTGAGGCACATCTCCAGTGGGGCTCTCCGGGGAGTGCTCGCAAGCCATCTCTTCCTCAGGGGGAACAGTATGGGGCTCTTCAAGCATGTCTGGTAAGACAATGGGGACCGTAGACAGAGCCGAGGGAGTTTGGGAGGAGTCCAAAGGGGCGGTTAGGGTTCTCAATCTGACAGAGAGGACCCTTCATACCACATTGAATGCCGAAGGGGAGCGGACCTCCTGGGAAGCTAATAAGGAGGCCAGTCTCTCCGGGTCTGACACGAGAATCTGTGCCGGTCCCGAAGTGGATGGAGCTCCGAGGGAGGGGACCTTTCCAGAAAAATTCAGAGCCGATTCAAAAGGTTCCACTTCCTCAGATCTGACATCCAAGCTCCGGCTCCGAGAGCCGCTCGGATCTGAACTGGTCAGATCCGAAAAGCTCCACGCAGCTCTCAGCATCAAGGAAACAAGTACCATCAGCGCCAACCCCATGACCAAGGCCAACCTCATATCCCAGTACTCCGAAGCCAAAGGTCAGATCGGGGAAGGAAAAATGGGTTGAAAGAAAGGGAGCGAGCTCCAACCTCCAGAGGGAGGGGGGGTGCAAAACATCCATCTGGATCTGTGTATGGATAAAGAGCCTCATCATCTTATCCAGATCCATATCCGATAAGGAGCGGGTTGACCATCATGAGGCCACGGACTCCGAACTGGCGGGTCAGGGAACCGAGGCCCGAGAGACTGGGTGTGTCTCCTCAGGCTCTGGGGAGAACCTTGGAGACCAGAGCCGAGGGGAGTCATGGATCCGTGCTGACTTGCTTGGAGAAGCGAGGTCCAGGGACCTCTTCCTCTTTTCCTTCATCTTCAACTCTCTCTCCCTTTCTCCATCTTTTCTGCTCTGCTACCACAGGCTTAGATGCAGGAGCTTGAGTCCCAGCCTGGGAGGGAGGAGAGGCCAGAGGAGGAAAAGAAGGAGAGACAGTCACAGCAGCCACTGTGACTGAAGACGAGGAAAGAGGGTTGGTAGAAGGAAGAAGACCTTTGAGGGCCAACTTGGCCTTCCTATCCTTTAAAGCTCGGGGGTTGAACCCTGCACAAATGGAGCCATTCACATTAAGGTGGGCCACACCCAAGCACAACACACACAGAGAGTGGCCATCCACTAGGGAGAGCTTATGGCCACACTCTGTGCAGCGCTTAAAGACAAGCTTTTCAGCCATCCTGAGAGAAAGAAAGAAAGCCTTAAAAAAGACAGGCAAGAAACTTTCTTAACTCAAACACAAACACACCCACCCATCACGCTAGTCTATAGACAACACTGAGGGGGGAAGGGGCACCACAGAACAAACTACTCTAACTATTTACCTAATCAGACTAACACTCGACTCCAAAGCAATGGGAGGGGAGAAGGGATACCTAAATTAATCTAGATCGACAAAAAAGAATGAAAGTTTTTAACTTACAGTAGTTAAATAATCCACTGCTAGCTGGCGCTCAGAAGACCCAATGTATAAGCAAATCATGGCAAACGAGATCTGGGGATGGAAGGCAGTGGTGGTGTATTATGGGTAAGGGGAGGAGTCCTGAGCTCAGAGCTGATGCTAGTAATATTTGCCGGCTTGGTTCCGATACGGATCTGTATTCCCACAGGTTGAAGACCAAATGTAGTAAACTACTTCAGATCAGGTGTTAGCAATTAGTCATGAGAGGTCTGGCCA
>NC_056729.1:1725800827-1725930827 GCF_019279795.1 Protopterus annectens | reverse complement strand
CATTGATGATGATTAGATCTATAAGTGAATGGTTGTGAGTGGACTGGGACGTTGATGATGATTAGATCTATAAGGGAACGGTTGTGGTGATTGTTTTGAGGTTAGACTGGGACAATGATGATGATTAGATCTGTAAATGAACGGTTGTGGTGATTGTTTTGAGGTTAGACTGGGACAATGATGATGATTAGATCTATAAGGGAACGGTTGTGGTGATTGTTTTGAGGTTAGACTGGGACGTTGATGATGATTAGATCTATAAGGGAATGGTTGTGAGTGATGATGTCATTCATGTGGGTTATTGTAGTAGTTGTTTAAACAACAAGGTTAATACCATAAACCAGTTTCTGTGATAAACAAGGTTGCTTCAACAAAAACAACATGGAATGTAAACACCATTCATGTACTGTAGAAATGTATTTTACAAATTAAATGGTACCGATTACTGTATTACTGTAAATCTGTACATCTCCAAATGTGATATTTAAACCAACATTATGATATATGTCAATGATAAACATACTGCAGACCCTACTTCTGCTATTGCACACTCACACAGTCAAGATGAGTATGAGGCATTTTTCTGCAGGCATTCTGGACAGCATAGTGATGCAACAGTAGCGTTGTTACCTCACAGCAAGAGGTTCCCAAGTTCGATTCTTGGCTGGTGTGTCTTCTGTGCGGAGTCTGCATGCTCTCCCTGAGTTCGTGTAGGTTTCCTCTGGGTGCTCCGGTTTCCTCTCACATTACAAAGGTGTGTCTGGCACTTTTCTCCCTGGGCATCTGCTGAAAATTGGCTTCATTCCAAGTCGGACTTTCCCAATAAACAAATATTAAATAAAGTTATGAATGACACTGTGCTTATTATCCACATAGAAGTACAAGAAACATCAGCAGACAAGTCTGACAAATCTTATGTCTGGCAGATAAGTGGAAGCTCACTAATAGCGAAAATAATGCAGAGACTTCTCATGTTACTGCATGCACCAGCGTTCAACCAGATGGCAACTTAAAACAGGGAATTTCAATGTTATCACAGGGTTGTGAAAATAAATGCAAAATCCTAGCTCAAAGATCTATTAAATCACATGCACTGCATTTGTCTACAAAAGAAAGAAAAACGCTGCCGACTAATGAGTCGAAATTAACTTCAGTATACTTAACTCCTGTACAGTTGAAACGAAAACACGTTTACCTGCTAGCAACAAAAAGCAGAATTATTTACTCCATGAATTACAACTTTTAGAACAGTCACCAAAAGCAGAAGAAAAAGTTAAGGCTTTTGTGTCATCATATTGCTTGTTTTGTGAGGTTTCTGAGTTGGATATATTGTTGATAGTATCACTAGTCATGCTCACTGATGATAATTTCTCCATAATTATTATTTTTCATCACTTGTTGATACTGTTACAGTAATGCTGATTAATATATCTCTATACCTCTCTGAACAAATTCATCTGGCAAACAACAAAATTTCTGCTTTTATGCATATATTCTGTATGTATTACAGTAATCACTATCTGTAACACTGTATCTACTTTTGTACCAATTAATGTTTAACATTTTCTGTATTTATGTTCTTGTCTGAGCTTTTCTCCCCAGGCCTCCACTTAAAATGGACTCTTTTAGGCCCAGTGGGCTTTCCTGGTAAACAAATGCAATAAATAAAAAAGCATTAAAAAAGGATTGTGCACAAAAGAAACATTTCAGGGTGAAGGGGAAAATGTGCATGAAATAAATGGGGACCAAATTTTTATCACATTGGGAGGGTGACCTAATGGTTAAGGTGTTTGCTTTACAAACACAAGGTGCAGGGTTTGAGTCTCACAAGGGATAATTGGCTAGGCTTAAAATGGCTCACAAGGGCAGTTAGCTTAGTACTAATCTATGAACCTATGAACAAGAAGATGAAGTAGCTTTACAATTCTACCGCAAGCAAAAAGTGACAGAACAGCAGCAGAAGCTCCAATCAGAGAAAGTACTCAAGGTATTGTCACCACCTTTTCGAAAATCGAGTCCTTATTAGATGAAGCCAAAACTACCAGGTGAGGAAGTACATACAGAGTCTGATTTACAGATTCTCTCTGAAAATAATAGACCTATGTTGGACTTCGTTATTACAAAGGAAGTAATAACAGTTGATGATCAAAACAATTCTCAAGAACTTGTGGCCTGTGGTAAAAACACTCCATTAAAGCAATAAATATTTCATAAATAAAAAATACATAAAAATGAATATGTCATACAAATTCAGTTGTGTAATGACCATTTATCCTTAGTTCCTGCCCTTAAAATAAGAGCAATGAAGTACTAAAATCCCTAACTAAGGTTTTTTAATATATTACATTATGTTATTACATTGTGACTTCATTTATTTGACCTGTATTTAACACTGATGTGGTTCTTTACACAACTGAAATTGTATGACATATTAATTTTTTAAGTGTGTTTTTTACAAAATATTTATTGCTTTAATGGAATGAGTCAACTGTGTCTTTTGTCTGCACATACAGGAAGGAGACATGTTTTTTCTGCCATTATTGAAATAAACTGATTAAAACGAATGCAGGTCGAGACTGTAATTCAATGCAGGTGATTTATAGTGTGAGCTGCAATGAATGTGAAGCATTTTATGTGGTGAAAATGTTCAATAGACTTAAAAGGAAGATTTCTGGCCATCTTTCCGCAGGAATAATGCACTTGCTTGGCACCTGCACCTCCAAAAAAGACATGCTGGCTTTAAATTATAAATTATTGATCATGTGGACCTTTTGGAACTGGAAGGAGACATCCCTAATCTTTTAGAAAAATGTGAACTACTGTGGCAGCTGAAACTGAACTCTTTTTAGAAAACCAAAGCTTAATTATTATTGCTCCATAAAAAGCATATTAGAACTCAGAAAACTGGCCCACTGTTTAAAAGACTATTAAAAGACATTACACATATTGTACAATGAAAATAACTGCCACTGGTGCTGTTTTGTTTGACATTCTTGAATGTACTTTTACTCGTTCAAACTAAGTGCGTTCTTATTTAGATGCCACACTTTAACACATCTCCAGGGCCTGAATACTTTATTTTTAACATTTTTCACTGTAATTCTACCTTAGCAATTATAGTTATGGTTTTCATCCTATTTAGATGTTCACTTGTAGATTTATATATGTGCTCTTTCATATTAAATATTTTTACACACAAGCTGATGAAGTATTTATTCAGTACTAAAGCGATTTTTGATAAAAGTAGTTTAGTTTATACTTTTTAAAATTTATTCTGAAAGATGTCTAGTAGTAGATCTTTTTGCTAGTTAATTTTGTTATTTTTTGTTAGTTAATTTTGTTAGTTACATTTCTTAATTAATACATTTCAGATTAGTAGGTTAGCCTACATAAAATGTTAATAAGCTGTTCTTATATTAAATATTTTAATTTGTCTTTAGGTTTTTAGTTTCAGTTCTAAGACAGCACAGTCTCACATTACATTATGGTGTTAAGGGGGAGAACGACCACTCCTGTTATTGTTATACTTAATATACATTGTTTTATTTTCAGCTATTTCATACTTTTAGACCCTTCTGTTATTGTTATACTTAATATGCATTGTTTTATTTTCAGCTATTTCATACTTTTAGACCCTTCTGTTATTGTTATACTTAATATACATTGTTTTATTTTCAGCTATTTCATACTTTTAGACCCTTCTGTTATTGTTATACTTAATATACACTGTTTTATTTTCAGCTATTTCATACTTTTAGACCCTTCTGTTATTGGTATATTTAATATACACTGTTTTATTTTCAGCTATTTCAGTTCAACTATTACCCTCACTGTAATGCAATTTTGTGCATTTTTAACAAGTTTTGCACTTTGTATTGACACTTTAATGAACTTGACAGATTTAGTACTGAGTGAAGGTTTGTATACTACCCTACACAGAGACTGCAAACTAGGATGCCGGTAAGCTCTTCACACTGTTTTAAAAACAATCTATAGATGCCCTGCTCCAAATCCTAAGACATATTGTAAACTGTTGATGTACTCCTTAAAACCCCAGCATGCCCTGGTTAGATTCCATGATGTATTTCTTAAAACCCCAGCATGCTCTGGTTAGATTCCATGATGGACTCCTTAAAACCCCAGTATGGCCTGGTTAGAGTCCACTATGTTGGCAGTGCTAGTACTACTGATTAGAAGTCCAATACACATTCTAAAAAGAGTCTATGCAGTAACGTGTCTCATTGGTCAGATGTAGCTAGCAAGTGTGCTTTGAAAAGACCTTAGCTATGAACTATTAAATGCGTCTTTCTTCAAGGGACTGCCATTGGTTTATTTTGTTTAAATTATTCATGCAGTCTGGTGAAGGAAATTGTAGGGTTTGCTCTAAACTCCAGCTCCAAAACTGCTTGAATTGCTACAAAATGTTGAAGATAATAAAACCTTCCAAGATTACTTACATAAACTGTATGTATAGATATTTAGAAATGGGATAATGTTTTAAGTTAGAGAGAGTTCTGTGTGTACCTTGAGAATGCTAATATACATTGTTATCTGTGTAATTTATATGTGTGTGTGAGTGTGTGTGTATATGCATGTATGTGTGCATGTATATATCCTGAGTGCACATAAATGCAGTAAAGCTTAATCACGTATCATAGTGGTTACAGTAATGAGAACAGGAATGTGAAACACAATGTCAACACCTTAGTGTAAATTAGGAAGTACTTACAATTCAGGTATTAGCTATTTACACAAAGAAATGCCACCAAATCCTTTTTCTTATTTTTCTACATGGGGTCAGGGTGTTACATCAACTATCCCCCTCTCTCTTGACTCAGTGCCACTCTCCTACATTCAACAATCATACCTGTCGCAGATCTTCTCTCACACAATCTATCCATTTCTTTGCTAGACAACCTCGTTTCCACTTGCTTCTTTCTCTCTGTCCCAAATCTTCTTCACCAGCTTGTCTTCTAATTTCCTGCACATGTGCCTGAACCACCATAATCTGTTGTTTTTGACCTTCAATGCAGTTAGAGTTACTTGAGCTTCTGTTCTTATGTGCTCATGTCTTCATCTGTCCCAAAGCGTGCATCCTACCACCTGTCTCAAAAACTTTATCTGCATTACCTCAAGCTTCTCTGCCTTCACTGCCCAGGTTTCTGTACCATACAATATTACTGGTCACACCACTGTTTTGTACACCTTACTTTTCAGCTTCTTTGGCATCCTTCTGTCATACTCTACTCCTGTCACTCTGTGCCATTTGGCTGCAGCTCCTCTGATTGTAGCTTTAACCTCCTCATTCAGGCATCCCTTCTTCTCAACCACCACTCCTGGACACTTGAAGCTGTTAGCCTGTTCATCTATTTTCCCTTCTGTCTCAATTTTCATCTCCCACATTTGCTGCCATTACAACTGTGTTATCTGTATTCAGTTTCATCCCATGTGCCTTCAGTTTTGCATTCCATTCCCCTACCATTTGCTGAAGTTCTTCCTCATAGCCTGCATGTAATACCACATCATCAACATTCATCAGTTTTGTTGCCCTGTCCCTTGTGACCTGTTACTAATGTAGACTGTGCCATTGTAAATAGCAGTGGGCTTAAAGCTGAACCCTGATGCACCCCACTCCCACTGGGAACCCCTCTGTTAGACTAAACACTGTTCATACCTGAGTCATTAAGTCCTGATAATACTGCCAGTGTTTCTGGGACTTTCAACATTCAGACTGCCCAAAATGGCTTTCTTGGGATCTTTTCATATGCTTTTTCCAAGTCTAGAAATGCCCGGTAGGACCCTTTCCTCTTCTCTAGATTCTTCTCAACTATCTGTCTTGTTGCAAACATTGCGATGGTTGTGCTGCATCTTGAACTACATCCACTGGGCTCAGCTCCCATCTTACTTTCTACTACTTTACATATTTATCAATCACCCTCTCTAGAACTTTCATGCGGTGTGACAGAAGTCTGATACTTCTGTATTGCCCATAGGCATGTCGTTATGAATGTCCCCTTTGTTCTTGCACACAGGTACTAGAATGTGAACTCTCCAGTCATCTGAGATGCACCTTTCTCTCCATACTACTATGACTACCCTCTGTTGCCATTTCTCTCCTGACTCGCCCAACACCTTGATCATATCTGTGGTGACCTCATCTGCATCTGTTGCTTTCCCCTGACTTCATTTTCCTTAGTTCTGTTCTTACCATGACCTCATCTGCATCTGTTGCTTTCCCCTGACTTCATTTTCCTTAGTTCTCTTCTTACCATGACCTCATCTGCATCTGTTGCTTTCCCCTGACTTCATTTTCCTTAGTTCTGTTCTTACCATGACCTCATCTGCTGCTTTCCCGACTTCATTTTCCTTAGTTCTGTTCTTACCATGACCTCATCTGCATCTGTTGCTTTCCCCTGACTTCATTTTCCTTAGTTCTGTTCTTACCTCTTCTAGCGTGGGCTCCTCTTTTTTTCACTGTAGACTGTGTCTGGGGCATTACCGCTTCTGTAGAACTTTCTTCATTCAGAGGCTGCTGGAAGTACTTCCATCTGCCTTTTATGTCCAGTGGACTGGTGAACAGATTGTTGCTGGCATCCTTTATGTAGGGAGTCTGACTGTTTTCTTTCTTTGCCTTACAGCCTGATGGGATTTCTTTGTGGCATCTACTGAGTCACTTTCCAGAAGCTTGTAGAGTGCCTCTGACTTACACAAAATTTATGAAGATAAAACAGTAACTGTAAACTATGTACCCACAAAAAAATTGGTTCTGTAATATCCATACTTATGGGGACATGATAAAATAAAGTACTTAGGAGTATGGGTTAAAAAAGGTTCTGTTATGGTAGCTACGGATATGTGGGAAGAGACTAAACAAAAGATAATATAAAAACTGAGAAACTGGAAGCTCTATTTTATGGATACAGACAGCAGGATAGAAGCAGTAACAATATGTTTAGTCCCTTTAGTTTTAAAAACACATCAGGCATAGTTTTGTCAACCAGAGGATAAGGTCTGGATAGCAATTAATAAAGAGTTATAGGATTTCATCTGAGAGGGGAAGAGGGCAAGAGTCAAGTGGGTAAGCTGATCCTTCCAAAAAAAAAGGTGATTTGGGATTACCTGATTTGAAGAGGTATTTCAGATCTAGACAGTTAAGGCTTCTATACATCACACAATCAGAAAGCTATAATTCAAAGTGAAAAGAGATGATGATAAAACAAGGGGGGAAGCTCAAGAAGTAAGTAGAGACTGGGATTTTGGATGCAGATTCTGAAGGAGAATAACGTCAATAGTAAGGTCATGCCTCCTCAACTTGGTGGACTTCTTTGAGAAGGTCACCAAAGCAATGGATGAGGGCAAAATAGTTCACACTGCATACTTTGACCTGCCCAAAGCATTTGACATAATGCCCCACTCAGGCATTGTTGACAAACTCACGAGATTACACACAAACCCTTGTATCCCCCTGTGGATAGTCAACTGGCTCACAGACAGAACCCATGAAGTCAGAATTGGACAGGCCACCTCTACAAAGAGGCCAATCACAAAAGGAGTCCCCCAGGGATCAGTCCTGGGACAGATCCTTTTTGGTATTTAATTCTCAGAAGTCAAAGCTAATGTAAATGGCCTCTGCCTGACTAAATTTGCAGATTATTGTAAATTAGGAGCTGTCATTGAATCCCCTACTGACACAAATGTTCTCCAGGAAGTGTTGGCACAGACAAATAACTAGTGTCAGAGCCACGTGTCCTCCCTGTGTTTGTATGGGTTTCCTCTGGGTGCTCCGGTTTCCTGTCATGTTACAAAGACAGGTGTCTATAGCATTTCTCCCCGGGCCTCTGCTGAAAATTGACTTCAATCCAAGTCAGTCTTTCCCAGTTAACAAATGTTAAATAAGTAAATAAATATTAACAACAAACCACTAAGAGCTGCTCCAGTAGTCAGAGACTTGGGGACACACATAGTAATTTAGTCTTTGACCATTACGTGTCTACAGTAGTGAGGAACTCATTCTATGTTGTGCAACCTATAAACAAAGGTATGGCATCTACGTCCAAGGAAGTCATTGTTCCACTGTATTCAGCATTCATCAGACCTATCATTGACTACAATGCTCCCTTTGGTATGTACCTAACCAGGCATATCCAATAATTCTAATGTCCACAGAGGTTCCTCACTAAAAGAATACAGGGGATATCTAACACGTCCTGTGCAAACCACCTCAAGGCCCTATCGTTGTATTCTGTCTCTTGCAGGCTGTTGACGGGAGATCTATGCTTACCATACAAGGCATTGTCAGACCGCACTCTGATGGACCTCCTGCATATCTGCAAAACAAACAGCACCAGAATTACCCATTCTAAAGACTTAAACCTCATAACTATGGGTATTGATGAACAAACTGATGTTTGGGTACATAATTTACAGCTATAGCCTTTCTGTCTTTGTAAAATTTATATCCCAAGAAGATGTAAAACTGTCTCAAAATGTTCGCAACATTGAGATGTCCTTGTCCAGTTTTATTGGGTACAAAATATCATCTGCAAACAAAGCCAGCTTTTCTTGATTACCAAACTATTTATTCCTTGAATTTCTGAGTCCCTTGTTTTATTTGCCAATGGCTCTAAATATAAAGCAAATAAAGGGGAAAGAGGAAACCCTTGCCTGGTTCCTCTTTTCAGGTGCAACTTACAGAAGAACCCTCCTACTTGAATTCTTGCCTCTTATCCATCATATACCCTCCTAATTAACCCTATTATTGTATGCGGTAATAGAGATTAATCCCAGCTTACTTTACTGAATGCTTTGTCTGCATCAGGACGCACCAACAACAGTATTTTCTTACATTCTGTTCCCTCTGAATCATCAATGTTCTGTTAATGTTGTCAAATGTTTGTCTCCCTCAACAAAGCCACAATGATCCATATCTATCATGTTTGGTAACACCTCTCACATTATTTTAGCCATTATAAACATAAATACTTTCTAACCATAATTTAAAATGGGTCTATATGAAGCTGGGTCTGATGGATCTTTACCGTCTTTATATATTACAGCCACCACAGCTTTCATCCAGGATGTTTGTGTTTCCCCTCCTTTTAAAACACCGTTAAACAAGCCTTACAGGTCTTTATCACTTTCTTTCCTCCTAGCTTCCAAACTTCCTCCGGAATGCCACCTGTTCCTGGAGAACTTCCTACAGATTGATTATATGTCATTGCTTTTATCGCATCTCCTCCTGTCTTAGCTATTAATGGTCGAGCCTCATCTACTTCTAACCTTGGCATACTGAAATCTTTCATAAATATTTCCATTTGTGCTATTTCTTGATTTACACACTTCTCTGCTTTCTACAAATACATACAATTTTCAAAATATGGCTAATACCTCTCTAGAAACTGGTTATTTTTCTTGTTATAGGCTCCATAAGTTTGGCGACAACCCTTTCAACTTTCTGTTGTCCAACTAAAAGTTTTTCTGCTCTGGAGTTATCAAAAAACAGTTGCTCAACAGCAGTCTTTCTAAACTCATGCATATCATCCAGATACTCCCTTATATTTTCTTAAGTACTCTACAATTGTGCCGCTTCTTATTCTGCGAGATCCCCCTTATTCTGCAATACTTGAACCTTTGTCAGACCCTCTGAATAGTTTATGTTAGTTCTTAACCATATTTTTTTTCTTTTATTTCTAATCTGTTATAACTTCTGAAGAAAGTTATGTATTCCCTAATAACTCTCGAATAATTCCCACTACCCATTCCTTACATTCCTCTCTTTTTTAATAGGTAGGTGGGGAAGCACCAGTGTCTCATTTTTACTTCATTGCCCTGCATTCTTATTGTAGTTTTTATTGGCGCATGATCTGGAGTACTTATTGCATGTGTGTTGAAGCTTTCAATTAAATGCGCATGTTCTTGTGAAATATAATTTCTGTGTGGTATAGCCCAGTTATTGTACCTTGGGAAATAATATGTAAGTTCTCTTGAGTTCCTACCAATGAATTCGCTTCTTCCATACAAAATATTTTCATAATTTTTTTCAGAAATCTGCCCTCTTTTGTTCTCTTAGGTTCCCCAGATACATCCTCAATGCTGCCAATCAAGTTCCATTCTCCACTTGTAAGTAATATTCCTTTCTGAAAGCTGATTATTATTTCTCCCCAAATTTTCTTAAGCTCCATTATAGCAGTTTTTGGGTGGAATATAAATAGATGCCAGTGTAAACTTCCTCCCTTGCCAGTAGCCCCTTATTACCACAAATCTGCCATTATTGTTCCTGTCTTTTATCACTATTTTAGCTCCTCTGGCAATTAGTATAAGTACCCTCTTTTCCTTTGCCTCAGATATTTGATGAATACAGGCTCATAGTTAAGTACCAGGCTACCTGCCCTTGTGGGCCATTTTAAACCTGCAATATAACCAGCAAATGTCTGTTGGTCAGAGTTTCAGAAGCTGCTTGCAGAATTATGTTGATTATTTTCTGTAGACAGCAGACAAGGATAGGGTTGAGCATGGCTAGAATTCTGTGGACTGTACATGAGAAACTTTAGATCATATAATAACTACAAAACCAAGTTTCATAGATCTGACGTTCATTCCTCAAACAAAAACGTATCAGAATACTCTCAGTAAGAATTAGAAAATGGGTTATAACACAAGTGTTCTGTTCATCTAGAATACTGGGCCTAAATTAAATCAAAAGAATCTAAAACTGTAACACCACATCAGAACGTGAATTACAGTGTTGGAAAGCTAAAACCTGACTTCTGTTTCCGCTAAGTGCTACTAGCAGGAAAGCAAAATGTGTTCCTAATGTGTTTCTGCAGGTGGGCAAGTCTCACTGAACCCCCACATGTGGAGATGCAGTATTACAGTCTGGCATTTTAAATATCCCTATTCCGAGGTCACCAAAAGTTGTTGAAATGTAAATACTTAGTTGATGTGGTTTCTTTTCCATGATTTTGGGTCGACTCTAGCTCTGCAAAGGCAGGGTTCATGTTCCTTAAATTTCATCAATGGGTCATACTACTGGTCTTTAAAAATATTATATTCCTACTCCAGCAAAACGTCAAGTACATTTTATTAACTACAATTCATGTTTACTGTTGTTTAAACAAAGTAAGACAGAGTTCCTGCCCGACATGCTGATAGGAATAACGAATTACAGACAACAACTTCTTGAACTGCAAAATCACAGGCAAACATGGATTAATTGCAGCAACAACACAAAGACAAAGATCGACCAAAGCTACATTAAACTGTGTTAAAGTGACATTCATCAACACTTTAGGAACAAGTAACATCCACAGACTTTTTAACAAGCAAATAAAAATAAAATAATTTTAACCACAAAAGTTAATTTTACATATTAAAAGTGAGTTGTATTCTAAGGCCAAAATGAGTTATTTTGAAGTAAACATTGTTTTCTGAACGTGATAGTGTTTTTTTTTATTATTATTAGAAGTCCTGGGGAGTTAATCCACCATTCTAGGAAAACTTGGCACCAAAGTTACTGGTCCTGATTCAGGTTCACCTAAACAGACCAGCTATAAGTCGGCAGCAAAAACTGCAAAGTCACAAGTCACATCACTTCTCAGAAGAAAGAAATTATGAATCCACTTGGGATTAGAAAGTAATAACCACATTGACTGTAGTCTTGCCTCTGCTATTCAGTGGATGTCAGTTCCCTCTGACACCCTTCCTCTTGTAGAGGACTTAGTTCATCGGAAACAGCAGTTGAAGGTATGTAGCTCCTGGGGGATTCTGATGACTCCGGGCAATCGTGCACTTCATAACAATGGTTCACCCGTGCAGTGTCCAACTGTTGAAGCAATCCACTCTTGTCACACATGTAATGATCTAAGAGTGCTTCCATACTGGGAAAGTCCATCGCTGTACCCTGAAAATTGAAATGAAGTTGTTAATTATGCATTCACTATTCTGTTAATCACTTACAGGATTTTTTCTCTTCCTTCAACACATTAACTTTTCAAGAAAACAAGAAAGGATGAGAGGGTGGAATAAAAACATCTATTAAAAAGTGTAAATGTCAAAAAATATGTTCATCCTGACTACATTATCCAAAAGGCATAAATCTTTCAAAGACTCCAGTGTAAAACAAGCCCTACAGACTACAATGACAAGATATGAAAACCACAAAACACAAATAAGCACAGCAAACAAGGGACTTCATGGTCACCATTAATTTCAATGGGAAAAAAAGTCAAAATACTTACCCATAAAAAATTATCTCAGTCCTAATCAAAGCATAACACATTTGACACCGAGACTGCTATTCCTCAAAAATACTCAAAAAAATAAGGAAAACAATACTGAAAAAGAGTGAAACCAGCAAATAAGAATTCAGGAAAAAATTTGATCAAGGAACCACCTCAAACTCAAATGTAAAACCATATTTAAATATGAAACTACTGTAAAATTAAACATAAACCACAAGTACAAATTCATTTTGATGCTGTCACATACTCATAAACACATATATACACACGTAGGAGCTCAGTGGGAGGGCATACTGAATCAGAGATGACTGGAATGCAAGTGAACAGGCTTGGCACAAAGCTGTGTGAACTACATAGCACTGAGCTAAGAATACAGCAAATGTGTATTAACTTGGCAGTATGTGTGTGAATAAAAAAATTACTGAACTTTTTAAACTTTAACACATTTTAAAGAGTTCTTAATACTGTGTGAATGCAAAACACCAGCACTGAAACATTAACAATCATTCACTGTTGCTGTTCAGGGTTGTGGTTGTATCAACCTTAGAAACGGACCAGACTTCCTTGCCTTCCCAGCATTCCTCAGTTACATTGCAAGATCCCTGGTGATATAATCTCTACAAAGTCCTGGATCTGCTGTGCTCCCACACTTCCTGTGTTTTTTAAATTATTTTTGTGAACACTTTTTTTTTGGAGTGTGACTTCAGTTTTTAAATGAAAGTGGATGGATTTCAGGGAGATTTTACTTACTTAGGTAGGTTATATATCTGGAGCGTTTCTCCCCGGGCCTCCGCTGAAAACAGGCTCTGTGGAACCTAGTCGGACATTCCCGGTCAACAAATGTTAAATATATATATATATATATATATATATATTTTTTTTTTTGATGTAGTTAGTGTTTTTACTTTGCAGTAGTTTTATTTACTTTAACTGTTGAGCTTGTAGTCCTGTAAAATGTTTGGCTCAAGGGTGGACTGGCATACAGAGAGCTCTTTGAGAAGCATTTTCCCACTTTTGGTCTGTTGCTGCTGGCCTACAGATCACCCTGGCTGCACTGGTTGTTCAAAAGGTCATGAAGGACTTCAAGGGACATTTATACTTCAATCTGTAAGGAAACTGGAAGTTTGTTGTAATGATTTTATTTTGTAAGTTTCTTGTCTATGGTTTTGTTCTTCCTTTTTTCATATATATATTTACTAGTTGAAAGAACAAATATCCCCTAAAATCACTACCCAGTTACAAGTCAATGAGTTAGCAAGTTCCCTAAAGATATCCACCAGAGACTGCCACTCCTCTGGAATAATCTTCCAGTTCATGTGAAGCAGAGCTCCTCACTGACCCAATTCAAGTGCAACCTAGACAAATGGATGGGAGACCATAAATTCACCCTGGGGTGGCACCCATGGACAGGGATAGTTGGTGATGATCACAGACTCGCTCTGAGAATTATGTTCCTCTAAGGAAAACTGGGGCAACTCGAGATTAACTTAGCTAGGCTTGTAAGGGCTCTAGGGCCACTAGCTTAGTGACCTCCTCTGAACCTATAGATATGTACATAAGAACTACTTCTTGGTCTTAATTTCTTTCACTTGTTATCACAGTCAAACATCAGCATTGCAGACAATAAGTGGCAACCTTTGGTGGCCACTGGATGTGAGGGAATGGACCACTTCATTAATACAGTGGCACAGTGAGTAGTATTACATATACAGACATACACTGACACTGTCAGTGACAAACCAGGACTATCACATATACCTGCTTTATACATGCAGATTGGAAGAACATCAGTTCAACTATGCTGTAGGTGAACTGATGTTCTTCCAATTTGCATGTATAAAGCAGGTATATGTGATAGTCCTGGTTTGTCACTGACAGTGTCAGTGTATGTTTGTATATGTATGTATGTGTCAAAAAATAATATTGCTGGATGCATGCATAAATAATCCAGGTAGTGAAAAATAATAAGGTATAGACTGCATCTCAGAACATTTAGAAATTTGGAGGTTAAGGAGGCAATTATTGCTCACTTTATAAGTGGCTTAATGAAAAGGCTGTTGGTCCAGATGATGTATCAGTGGAAGCATGGAGGTGCTTAGGAGAAATGACAGTGGAGTTTATAACCAGATTGTTTAATGAAATCTTGGAAAGTCAGAGGATGCCTGAGGAGTGGAGAAAAAGTGTTTTGGTACCTACTTTTAAGAATAAGGGTGATGTGCAGAGCTGTAGTAACTACAGAGGGATAAAACTGATTAGTCACAGCTTGAAGTTATGGGAAAGAGTAGTGGAAGCTAGGTTAAGAAGGGAGGTGATGATTAGTGATCAGCAGTATGGTTTCATGCCGGGAAAGAGCACTACAGATGCGATGTTTGCTCTGAGAGTGTTGATGGAGAAATATAATGATGGTCAGGAGGAGTTGCATTGTGTTTTTGTGGACTTGGAGAAAGCATATGGTAGGGTGCCTAGAGAGGAGTTATGGTATTGTATGAGGAAGTCAGGAGTGGCAGAGAAGTATTTATGAGTGGTACAGGATATGTACAAGGGTGGTGTGACAGTGATGAAGTCTGCAGTGGGAGTGACAGATGCATTTAAGGTGGAGGTGGGATTACATAAAGGATCAGCTCTGAGCCTTTTCTTATTTGTAATGGTGATGGACAGGTTGACAGACGAGATCAGACAGGAGGCCCCATGGACTATGATATTTGCAGATGACATTGTGATCTGTAGTGAGAGTAGGGACCAGGTTGAGGAGACCCTGGAGAGGTTGAGACATGCTCTAGTGAGGAGAGGAATGAAGGTGAGCAGGACTAAGACAGAATATGTGTGTGTGAATGAGAGGGAGGGTAGAGGAATGGTGAGGATGCAGGGAGTAGAGGTGGCGAAGGTGGATGAGTTTAAGTACTTGGGATCAATAGTTCGGAGTAATGGTGAGTGTGGAAGAGAGGTGAAGAAGAGAGTACAGGTAGGGTGGAATGGGTGGAGAAGAGTGTAAGGAGCGATTTGTGACAGACAGGTACCAGTAAGAGTGAAAGGGAAGGTCTACAAGAGGGTAGTGAGAACAGCTATGTTGTATGGGTTGGAGACGGTGGCATTGACAAAAAGACAGGAGTCAGAGCTGGAAGTGCCAGAGTTAAAGATGTAAAGATTTGCACTGGGTGTGACAAAGATGGACAGGATTAGGAATCAGTACATTAGAGGGTCAGCTCAGGTTGGACGGTTTGGAGACAAAGTCAGAGAGGTGAGATTGCATTGGTTTGGACATGTGCTGAGGAGGGAGGCTGAGTATACTGGGAAAAGGATGATAAGGATGGAGCTGCCAGGTAAGAGGAAGGCCTAAGATAAGGTTTATGGATGGGGTAAGAGAGGACATGCAGGTGGTTGGTGTGACAGAGCAAAATGCAGAGGACAGGAAGAAATGGAAACAGATGATCCGCTGTGGTGACCCCTAATGGGAACAGCCAAAAGAGAAGAAGAGTAGGGTCCTCTGCTGCTGGGTCCCATCCAGCCTAAAACTGACCCTGCTCAGAGGTGGGCACACATACTGTAATAGTTCATGAGGGGGCAAGAGATACTGTGGCCATTATCACTTTAATGCTGTGCACAATCAGCCTTCAGAGGTATACATATAATGTCGTTATAGCTTGTGTGCTGTCCGGTAACAGAGGTGTTATTATCTTTTTAAATTCCCTCAAATCATACCTTAGATGTGTACATAGAAGGTCACTATAGCTCATGTAGGGCCAGTCTGCTGTGCATGAGCAACAAACTGAAATGGGTTACTGTGAGTGTTACTTTCTCACTTTCTTCACAACTGAAATTGGATGTATATACAGGTGGCTATCAGGTTGAAATATGTTGTTATGCTCCATTTATTATTTTACTTTAATTCTAGTCTGATTTCAAAGGGTTGCACAAAAGTTGTTTGCCTTTTAGGGTTAGGGCTGAGGTGACATGCTGACTAGATGTATGACAGCAACAATTTGAAATAACTGACTATTGGCATTTGTCCTTTTACTTCTGTCCCAATTTAATAACAGATGGGTACAAAGAAAGCAACTTTTTTTTGGAAGGAAGGAAGGCAGTCATCCCAGATATGACTTGTGTTCATAGGTATATACTAAGCTAACAACCATCAGGGCCTAAATAAGACTAGCCATGCAATCCAACCCAAATGTGTCCCTATGCATCATGGGTGTTTATTAGAAGGGGGTATGTTAGTAAGAAAGTTTCTAGAGGTTATGTGGGGAAGCATGTTAGTTTGGGCATTAGTGTGTGCATCTATCAAGAGACATGGGGTGCTAGACCTGGGGTGAATTTCCAATTTTCCATCCACTGGTCAAGGTTATGCTTAAATAGGGTTAGGAATGGATTTTGCTTCACGTGGATGGGGAGCCTCTTTCAGAACACGTGGATCCTCTGAGACACACATCTATCTCACCAACATGCCTTATTTATGTTGCAAGCAAATTTAAATCCTTGGATCTTGTGGTTCTGATGCTGTTTATCTAAGGTCCATCAAGCATGTGCCTTCGCAAGCTTTTCTTCCTATAGGTTCATAGGTATGTGCTAGGCTAGCTTCCTCTGTGGGACATTTTGAGCTTAGCTAATTTATATCACTGGTAAGACTCAAACCCTGTACCTTGTATCTATGAGGTGAACGCTTTAATCACTATACCAATCCAACAGTTTCTCAGTTTGTGGAAAACTACTACTCAGTTTTGTGGTGACTTCTGTATCAGCCATGAACATGAGCCTTGGATATAACTTTTTCTTCCTTAAAAAAATAGTTAATTTCTAAGTCACAATTTTTGTTTAGGCTATCAATGGAAGAAAATTTGTAGAAAAAAATCTCTAAAATGCACCTCAGAACATTTAGAACTCCACAAAATGCAGTGGCCTTGTAACCCCAGACCCCAGGCTTAATTAAATTCTCTCCTGTGTAGTTATTACAGTACACTCTTGACCATTTAGGATGTGTTGAAAAGATATAAGAAAAAACTGAGAAGGAAAACAAGTTTGGTAAGACAAAATAAACTATTCTGGATATTACGAAGAGGCAAAAATGGGAGGAAAACAGGGAAGCACTGGATATATGTCATAGTGACAGTAGATAGAAAGGTTAGAGAGTGCCATGGAACACTTTGCTTACAGCTTATAGGATCATAGACGATGTATGTCATAGTGACAGTAGACAGTAAGGGTGGGGAGTGCCATGGAACACTTTGCCTACAGCTTATAGGTTCATAGATGATGTATGTCATAGTGACAGTAGACAGTAAGGCTGGGGAGTGCCATGGAACACTTTGCCTGCGGCTTATAGGTTCATAGGCTCACAGGAGATGGGTCTATATTATATCATCGAATGCTTACAAAAGCGAACAATGATTAATCGACCCCATGTAAGCGAAAGCTTACAATATCGAAACCTCAGAACAGAGATTTTTTTCCAAGGGGAAAAAATTGGGCTTCGCCCCCACACCCCCCTACTTAAATATACCAACTTCTAGATCACACTACAGTGCCGAAAATGGCAAAGTAACGGAAGCGGCCAAGAGAATTCTTTCCCAGGGAAAGAATTCACTTAGAAGCCACTTTGCTATTTTGCCTTTTCATTCTTTTACGTTCGATCAAGACGCATTCAACAAAATGCGTCTGCGATCATGTAACAGAAACCCTAGGAGGTTACTAGGCTAACAGCTTAAGAGTCCTTACAAGCCTAGCCAATATAACCCAGTTTTATCCAGTATATGCTCCCTAGGGGCAAGTGGATGGCATGGATTTGTGTCTGTGCATTGAGTATCTTACAGACTGCCCCTGTTCAGAAGGGACATTGGCACTACCCCAGGTCTGAATTTCCAATTCTCCATCCATTGATCCAAATTTCATTTGAAGGAAGGGCTTTGCTTAATGTGAATAGGTAGCCTGTCCCAAAGAAGGGACAATCTCTGAGACACACTGTCTCTCTAGCATATTTTGTTTGAGTCACTGACTAAGTTTAGATCCCTAGATTGGGAGACTCTAGTGTTGTTTAACTTATGGATCTGTAGCAGCTCCATCAGGGCTGGATTTGTGAGTGCTTTGTAGGTCAGGCATATATCACCCATTAATAGTTAGTATGAGGCAGAGTAGAGGGATAAGGCTTTTAGTATTTCCGCATAGGATATGTTGTTTACACCCTGTATTTTTATTAGTGAGGAGCCTCTGAGGTCACTCCAGCTGCTGTAAGTGCTTAGTTAAGTACATGCCAAATGATGCATTGTACTCTATTACTGGTCTATTGAGGGCTGAACACAGTGGGACTATAATTTCCTTGAATCTGGATGAAATACCTTTACTTATAAGTTGTGCAACACAGGAGGACTTCTGCACCACTAAGGCTACCCATGCAGTCGCTGTGAATGGCATTTAAAAGCTGATGCTTCTGAGCATGATGTGCTCAAATGGGTGTGATCATCCTGAGGCAAGGGATGTATTTTTAATCTGCAGGGGCTATAGCTTATTTGTCAGGAAATGGAGGGATGAAAAGGTGGCAACCCTAGTCACAGATGACTCCAATAGTCACCCTGTGAACAGCAACTGCCATTACTGAGTTTTACTAGGCAGTGGGGAAAGGAGATAGAAGTGGATTGCCAGGCTTTCTTCTGTACCACGCACATGCACTCACAGTGCCATGCACACCCACACGCACATGCACTCACAGTGCCATGCACACCCACACACACATGCACTCACAGTGATACAAAGTTTGGCTTGACATTTTTTCCTCCTTTACTGCTTGCTGACTGTTTTCTGAGTGGCCACTACAGAAACTCTTCCTTAACATAAAGCAGCTAAACTGTACTAACAGCTCCAGTTATAGCACCTGACACTATCTTTGCAGCATAAACATGTCCTTTAACTGCTATGACAGAAGTACAAATCTAAACACCTCTCTGCAGGAACCAGCCCACAAGTGTGATTATAAACACCACACTGAGCAGTATGTACATAACCTCTTTCGCAAGTAATGGAAGAAGAGAGGCGTATTAACGCAATATTTAAACTAATTAAATTAATAGTGAAAATAACTAATACCTTTTCAGCCTACCTCCCAAAACATTGTTAAGTCCCTGCCTTCCTTCCTTTGTGGAGTCTTATCCACTGCAAATCCCAGAGAATTAATTTGTCTCTTTAAATATGTAAATATCGGGGGCGATTTCATTAAGGTTTCAGCTCTAACTAAAATTTCACTCCTATCTCTCTCCCTTCTTTCTCTCCTTCCTTTCTGTTTCTCCTTGCACTCCGCCAACTATTAACAAATACCTGTAGGTTTGTTTTTGCCTCTAGAACCACCTGAGTTCAAATACAAATTGATACTCTGATGGATTAACACCACTCTGCATTTAATACTGTAATATTTTAATCACAAGATGATTTTATTGTCAAGAATGTGTCTCTCATCCAGGCTATTTCTACTGACTATGTTTTTACTTTGTCTTCCAGCTCAGTTATTGTGCTATTGCATTTGGGGTGTGGCTAAAAGGGGTCCCATGATTAGCTCACTTACCCAGTCATCTAATTTCAAATACATAAAATCCAGATAAATAAGTGAGCACCTTTCTGTGCATCCCCAAGATTCATAGATTCATAGGTTCATAGATTAGTACTAGGCTAACTGCCCTTGTGGGCCATTTTAAGCTTAGCCAATTAACCTATGTGAGAATCAAACCTGCACCTTGTATCTGTAAGGCAAACATCTTAACCATTATGCTAACGTCCCTATATTAAATATACACCTGTCCCCTAGCCGAACCCAAGACCATCACACCTGCAGTTCACTGCATTAACGTGCCACGCCACACAGCTGTTGGCAACAGCAAAGCTCTCACAGGGCTTCCTACTCATGAGTACCCGCTACTCCATGCGTCCACCTCAAATAATGAGTCTTAATGCATATGGGCCACTGCAGTCACAAACACCTTCAATTCCCACACACACCTGGACCACACTGCAGGAAAATGAAAGACAGAAGGGGGGAGAGATGGCAGGAGTTAGTATTGAGAAAACAGGAAAGAAAAAAGTCCTCTACTATTACTGCAAGCACATTATACAGACATATTGTATTTCCATCTTTCTGTTTTTTCACTAAAATGTGGAAAGAATTACAAGTTAGGATTCTGAAAGGGATAATGATGGCCCCGCTTGTCATTCTATAATAGTCCACCTTGTAATGTTTGGTAAAAATGTGGATGGAAGATAAAGTGGTCACCTCATAAATTCCCCCCACTGAAACCTCTAAAGAGGGTGACAGAAAAGAAACACCCCTAGAATAGTGAACTTGTGATGGACCTAGAAGTCCTGTTAGTTAAGTCATAGGAAAAACTATAAAAATGTCCAGCCATTACAGTATCATCTGCTTTCTCACTATCTGACCAATTCTGTTAGAGACAAAGGATACAAACTCATGATTCTTCTTGCAGAGTAAAACCAAACACTATCTCCAAGGAGTCATACAATGCAGAATTCTTTCATTTCACCTTTTTGTTAGGCAGGTAAGCCCACCAGATACAGCTACTATTTTTCAGGGATGACATACAGTAAGTAGAAAAATGGAGGCAGAAGGAATCCAACCCAAGACTATAAGGAGGAGGTCATCACCTCTCCTAGCCTTTACCCTCTACACTGACCTAGATGAATTCTGAGGATGGGGCTAGATAAATAAATGCTTTATCTTCTTATTAAATAGAATTTTTCAGATCACATTAGGAACAAAGGAAGGACTGGACAAATGGATCAAATTTTTAAGGAAGACAGTTTAAGGCTCTCAGAACATCAATGCCTGATGCTCTTAAACTCTTTTGGTGGACACAATAGCTAACAGCAAGGCTATCTTCTATGCCAAACATATTAAACAGACACAAAACAAACTGTATGAAAGGGTGGCTTTATCATTTTTATAGCTTTTTCAAACTCCTTGGGGGTGGGGACAAAACCTTTTTTAGGGTGTTCAAAGTAAATAATTCCCTTCAGATACACCTTCACCAAATAATGAAAGCAAGTAGAGGTCCACAAGAACAAATCAACAAGAAAGACTAACAATATCTTCTTCACAAAATAGGAAAATCCAAAACTGAAAAATAAGTAATGTAATCTAAAACCTCACGTAATGAAAAGTATTTAAGCCCAGCAATCATCCTTCTGTCACACCCAAACTAACAAGCCTGGTAACTATCAAAACTGTTTTTGGCCCACACACCCACCATGAGGAAGACCTCGCCCTCTGTACTTCTTTAATTAATATAACAAACCATGTGGCTGCCATGCCTATTGATAAGTGAATAAATGTTTCAACAATTATCCACTTGATTAACTGGACTTGGCTGTGAATGTGTCACTCAAAACCAACCTGCAAACATAAATGATTGGGGTATCTCTGCCTGTAAAGGAAAAAACGTTAGACTGGATGCACAATGTAAATCCCCTCCATTTGGATCAGTATAGCCACTTAGCAGTAGATATTTGACTTCAGGTAAGATCACAGAACAACAAGTAACTTCAAAACACTAGTCTGCACTCCAGCAGATGAAGACTGGGTGGCAGTGGTTCAGCCGGTCCCATACTTACCTTTGACACTAGGAAGATCAGAATGCTGTGAGTTCTAGCCGCACAAAAGGTGCTGTGTAGATGGCCATCGTATTGAACACTGCTGCTGTAGCCTTAGCTGTATGGGTTATATCTTGCTAAAGATATAACAGTTGGCCAGCTTCCAAACCTTCAGGACCCCTTCCATGCAGCCAAACTGTCAGGCAGCGTGAGCCGAGCTGCCTAAAAAGACAGGTTTGAAAACCAAGCCCTTCAAAGCTTTCCTGCTGCGGAATAGAGAACTCCTCTTTGGGCTTTCGAAGATCGATGGTCAGCTTGTGTTGTTCCGCTGCTGGGCAAATAACTTTCAATTGGAAAAAAAACTTCACTTTTCAATATTTACTATTTAAATTTATTTTCCTGGTCAGGAAACTTGTTTTTTTTTCTAAGAGTTCATGTTTTAATGGACTGTTGTGAGACTTAACTGCACTTTTAAACAGGACAGCACTTTTTTCTGTAGTTTAAAACTGGTTAAATACATTCAAACCATTTTTTTATCTGGAAAACTTTACTTTACCTTAAGGGACTGGCATACTGTGTTTGTACTGGGGAAAAGTGACTTAATGGGACTCTTTACTGTTTTGTGCTGCATTTCCCTGGGAAAGGGGCAAGATTTTTGGCTTGATCATGCAACAAACTACTATTCCATGGTCATTCCTTCTTCCAGCCACAAAAAGAAAAAGTTAAGCAAACAGCCTTTGTCAGCACAGCAGGATAGCTTTTTGTCTCGGCCACAGGTGGGTGATTCTAATGTGGCCAAAGCTGGTTCCTGAGACCAGTCATCTTTTACCCAGGATGCCTCTGGTGTAGAACCTACAACAACTGTAGACTGGGGTTATTCCTTATCCTCTGTGGAATCTGAAGCCTCGTCAGTGGGCAGGGGAGAGCCACTCTTGCAGTCCTGGTAGAAAGGACTGTCAAGTCTTCCCTTTTTACTCAGAATGTTGTGCCCATGTTTGGGGAAGCTGCTGCTGTCACTAATAACCCTGTTGGCCACAATTTTCCTGTCAAAAAGAAACAGAAAATTAAACATGAATCTGTTCCTGCTCAAATGTCCCTAGACAGATGTAGCTTATTATCTCTGGCTCATGGTCTAATTCAGCCTATTGACCGTTCTTATAAGGTGGTTTCTGATAAAAGAAAAACAAGAAGATGAAGGGGTAGATGCAGGGTTTTCCCCTCAAACTTTTTATTCAAACTCAGAGTACAGTATCTGATTCTCCCTGTGAGACATTCTCTTTCTCTGAGTCTGTTTCTAGAATGTGCCTGTGTTTTCAGCGGGAGAGCAATGAGGATTCTCAGTCCCCAGAAAATATGGTGTTGGTCACAACCTGTTTCCCAGATAGCCAGGTTGTTGCCCCTAAGTTCATCAGTTTTTCAAGTTTTCATACACTCATACCAAATCTGACCCAGCAGCTATAGCTTTAGTTAATCCTACTGCTGCTAAACATTTAAATTCCAATCCTTCCCTTTCTGACAAGGATGATCAAAGCAATTCATAAATAAGAGAAAATGTGTGTGCTTCAGCAACTTTGATTTTTAGAATTTTGAAGTGTCAGGCATGTATGTTAAAATTTCTTCTAATTGTGAAAATATGAGGAATGTTTTGCCTGCAGTTTCTTCTTGTGAGGAAGAATCAGCTGTAAATGGTTTATTTTTTCCATTGCACAGGTCACAACTCATTGTTCACAGTGTATGTGTGACTCTATTGATGCTTCCTCCATTGCTGTGGCCACTGGTACTGCATTGAGGAGGTTTGCATGACAGCATTCTCAGAACCTCACAGATTGTAATAATAACATTTTAAATTCTGTTATAGAAAGAGTTACTTTTGGACCCTCTGCAGCAGAGGATATTAAAAATGTGATGAGGGAATAAACTGATTCAAGGGAAGGCTCAGATTTTTCAGCCTTTCTTTTCCAAAAATTTACTGGGATTCTATACCCCTCATGCAGTTTCCTCAAGAAAAAATAAACAGTCTCAGCAAAATGCGGAGACATTTAAAAAGCAATGGCAATGAGGTAACAAAACGCAGGCAGGACCCCCCCCCCCCCAAAAAAAAAAAAAACAAAGGACAGTCAAACAAGTCAGATTAACTATTTAAGGGACCTTGTCCCTTTGAGCACCATGGCAGTCCCTTATCACTTCCAAAAACATTGAATTGACATTTCTCTCTTTGGCAACCGATAGCTTCAGACGAATGGATTTTGAAGATTATTCATCTTTGGTAAAGATGGCAGTGGGAGGAAATTCCCAAGGAGTGATAGAAGGTAACTGTTTGAACTGTCGGGACCCACTAAACCGAGTCTCAAAATACGGAGACTTAATATGGACAAAAGATCGGACTTACATATACTAAGTCTGAGATTAAACTTTTAGGAACAGGTTCATAGGTTGGCACTAGGCTATCGGCCCTAGGGCCTATACAAGCCTAGCCGTAAAAATTACCTGTATATTTCTTTCCGCAATATTTACTTCCTTGGACCCCTGTCTAGCAGGGAAACTGAGGTGATCCCCGGGGTGAATTTCCTATATCCCATCCAATCGTGCAGGTTCCTTTTGAAGAGAGCCAAGGAGGTGCTCTGCTTGACATGTATGGGCAGTCTATTCCAGAGTATGGGGAGTCTCTGGGTCAAGAACCTATCCCTCCAGCATGTTTTGTTCATTGTGATGACAAGGTTTGGATCCTTGGAGCATGTGGCTCTGAGGTTCATAGGTAGGTACTAGGCTATTGGCCCTGGGGCCTATATAAGCCTAACCAAAAAATGTACCCTGGCTTTCGCCGCCCAAGAAAATTATTTTCCTGTGCCTCTGCTGAGCAGAGCCGCAGAAGTGATCCCTGGGATGAATTTCCTATTTCACATCCAGTCATCAAGATTTTTCTTGAAGAGTGCTAATGAGGAGCTCTGTATGACATAGATAGGTAGTCTGTTCCAGAGTATGGGAAGTCTCTGGGACAGGAATCTATCCCTCCAGCATGTTCTGTTTATTGTGGTGACAAGGTTTAGGTCCCTAGAGCGTGTAGCTCGGAGGGATTGGGATTTCTTTAAGTGGAGCATGTCCAACAGCTCTGGGTTTGACATAGCTTTGTATGTTAGCCAGAGATTGCCCCAGAGTAGGTGATATGCGATGGAGTAAAGCTGTAATTTTTTGAGACGGTCTGCGTAGGGCATCTGTTTGAGGCTAGTAATCCTCTTTGTGAGGTATTTCTGTGGTCTTTCCAGTTGTTGTAGATGTCTTGTGAGGTACATACCAAAAGGGGCGTTGTACTCTATAATGGGTCTAATGAGTGATGAGTACAGGGGAACATTGACCTCTTTTTTTCTGGATGAGAATCCTTTTGTGATGAGATGAGCCACGTAGAATGATTTCCTGACCACTGTGGCAATGTGATCATCAAAGGAGAGACTGCTGTCCACCTGTGTCCCAAGGTCTCTTATCACATTTTTGGCATTAAGTAGACTACCAGCTATGTGGTAGTTCATGGGTACAGAGTTTTTACCAAAGGGGATGACAATACACTTTTTGCCATTGAGCTTCAGGCCATGGGTTTGACACCAGGTATCTGTCTCAGTGAGTCCCTTTTGTAGTATGTCCACATCGTTAAGAGTTTCGATTATGGCTCCTAGTTTGCAGTCATCTGCAAACTTTGTTAGCCAAAGACCTTCTGTGTTAGCCTGCACTTCGGAGAAGTAGATACCAAACAGGAGAGGACCCAGGACTGAACCCTGTGGTACTCCACTTGCCACTGGTCTGAAGTCGGACTTGGAATTTCCTACTTTCACAGTGTGGGTTCTGTCCGTGAGCCAGTTGGCAACCCATCTGGTGACATAGGGATTTATACCTAGTTTAGTGAGCTTATCTATAATTCCAAAGTGAGGGATGGTGTCGAAAGGCTTGGCGAGATCAAGATAAGCTGTGTGAACCACTTTACCCTAATCTATGGCTTTGGTGACTGCTTCAAAGAAGTCAATCAGGTTTAGGAGACATGATCTGCCTTTTCAAATCCGAATTGGGTAGGGTCCAGAGTTTGAAGATTACCAATGTCTTTGTTTATGAGTTCCACGACGATACGTTCCATGGCCTTATAGACCAGGCTAGTCAGGCTAATGGGGCGGTAGTTCCTGGGGTCCATCGTGGCTCCCCCTTTGTGGAGTGGGATAACCATCGTGGTGCGCCATTCATTGGGTACAAAGTCTGAGGTGAGGCTATGATTGAACATGGTACTTCGGTAGGGTGCCAGTTCATTCTGTAGTTCATGTAGAACGCAGCCTGGGATATTGTCAGGTCCCATGGATGCTGTGTTCTTGGCTTTGGAGAGTGTGTTTTTTACCTCTGCAGCCATGATTATAGGAACTTTGCATTCTTCCGGTATAGAGATGGGCCCTCTAGGGTTGAGAGGGGGGTAAAGTTAGCACTGAACCTATCTGCCAGGATGTTGGCAATAACAGTTGGTTCTGTATATTTAGTGCCATTGTGCTGTAACTCAGAGCAGATCTGAGTGTTCCCATTGAGATTCTTGTCATAGCTACAGAATGCTTTGTGGTTGTCTTTAGAGTCAGTTGCAATTTTGTTTTCGTAACTAGCTTTGGAGGATTTTATGAGGGATCTCAGCTTCTTACTGAGGTTGACCAAGTCATGGGATTTTGCTCTTTTTTGCAACAGTTTCTTTATTCTGCTGTAGAGTTTGTTTATGGCAGAGGACCACCAGATTGGCTTCCTTTTTTTGGAGGATAACATCTTGGTTCTATTAGGGATAGCATGATCCATGCACTCGTGTAAGTGGTTATAAAGTGCATTTGTGTAGGATTCAGCAGTCATACCTCTGTTGTCCGTCTGCATGGGTGTCATGAAGTTTGCCACTTCTGCCTCAAGAAGTGTGAAGTTGGCTTTGGAGAAGTTTTTTATGATGGTTTCCCTAATTGGGGTTGGGGGTGGGATGTGGATGTCTAGGCTGATTAGCCTGTGGTTGGATCTGACCAACGAGAAATTGACCTCTGGTGTGGAACACTGGTTTCCCATGTTGGCAATGACCAGGTCTAGGATATTGCTGCCCCTGGTGGGGGTGTGAATAAGTTGATCCAAGGCATTGGAATTTATGAATTCTAGAAAATGTTGAGCAAAAGAGTTGGTACATGAGTAGTTTTCCCAGTTAATGGTGGGGTAGTTGAAATCACCCATTATTAGGGTGTTGGGTTGTACCCTAATACTTTCCAATGCATCAAGAAATGAGGAGTGGGAATCCTGGGGCATGGTGGGGGGTCTGTAGCATACTACAATTTGGATTGCGGTTTTGCCCAGAGTTAGTTGCACTTGGATAATCTCGGATGCATTATGCTGTGCAACTAGCCTGGAGGTGTGGATATCCTTAATGAATAAGGACACGCCTCCGCCTTTAGTGCTTCGTTCTGGGTTAGGTGGCCAAAAGGTGTGGTATGAATTGTAGCCTGGTAATGCAGGGGTGCTCTCTGGAGCTTTGAATCAGGTCTCTGTCACTGCACAGATGTCAATGTTCTCCATTTTAAGGAGTGCCTCGAGTGAGTGCATTTTGAGGTTTAGACTTCTAGCACTGAGTAGCATTTCCCTCAGATTTTACTTGCTTGTACCTGTTACGGTGGTGAATTTGTCATTTGAACCTTGCCTAAAAAAGGCACTATAGAGGTGACAAGAGCCTTAACCAGTATCCAGAATCCTAAGGGCGATAGGTGCAGGCCATCTCTGGCAAAGCATCGTGGTCTGTCGATCATGTCGTCCCAGGCAGACAAATACTGGACCCCCCCTTAGAATGACACCAGAAGCTTAGCCAATTGTTGAAGTCAATCATTTTGTGTTACTGCGGTGGTGGTGCTGCGGTAGCATTGTCGCCTCACAGTAAGACATCCTGTTCGATTCTCAGCTAAAGCGTCTTCTGTGTGGAGACATGCATGAATGGGCGTACCTTCGTTGAAGGTTGTGCGTCAGGGCTGGCAACCTGGTACGTAAAAATCTACTGCCAATCATTAGCAGACTGGAGTTCCGCTGTGGCGACCCTTAACTGGGAAAAGCCGAAAGATACAACAACTGTGGTATCATTCTGGGTGATGGCAGGATGCTACTCAGGGTTAGGGTCATACCTGCCTAGGATACAAGATCGGAGAGCTCCTCCATGTCTCTTTTCATGTAGCCCAGGGAGGTACGTCTCAGGTCATTCACACCAACATGGACAATGACAGTGTCATATTTGTACTTATTGTGGAGTGACCTGAGTGCATGCGTTATGTGGCGGATCCTGGCACCTGACAGGTAGCTGACAGTCAGATGGACAGAGGGATTTCCCTTTTCTCTGAAGTATGGGTCTGTGCAGATGGGGCTTGCTCCCCCTGCATAAAAAAAATTGAAGGACAAGAGTGATTTTTGAAATGTGCTTCTCTTCTCTGTTTTTGGTCTTTTATTTTCAACTTGTTGGCACTTGTCATTTCAAGTGCTGATATTTTAATAAGGAGCTATGACAGAACCAGTTCATCCTTCCCAAGTGGAAAAGAGTTTTTATTAAAGGATGTTCCCAGTGCCAAAGAAAGCAAATGCTTGGAGACCACTTCTGGATCTTCCTCTCCTAAACCTGTTTGTGAAAGTGCCCAAATTCAAAATGAGGTTAATTTACAACCTGTTACCTCTTCTTCTTTGTTCAAGTTTCCTGGTAACACTAGACTTAAAAGACTGTTATTATCATATCCTTAATCATCCAGACTTCAGGCGTTTTTTAAAGTTCCATGTGTCTGGATCACATTATCAGTTCTATGCCTTCCCCTTTAGACTATCCACTGCACCAACAGTATTCACAAAGTGTCTAGCTCCATTTAAAACTCATTGAAGGTTACAGGGTATCCACATTTTTCCATATTTAGATGACTTTCTTATCTTTGCAGAGTATTTTGCAAAGTGTCAGGAGTCTGTCTTGGGTGAGAGATCTGTTACACAGGTTGGAATTTCAAGAGAACAGTCAAAAGTCTTTTTGACTCCACCTCACAGAATTGTATTCCTGGGGTGTCTCCTAAACACCTCAAATCAAAGATCTTTTCTTCCAGTGGAGAAAATAGATCTTTATCTAGATTTGTTTCAAAGGTTTTTACTCAGATTTCTGTCTCTGCAAGGGAATACCTCAGGATTTTGGGTCTCATGGCATCTATGATTCTCATGATACCACTGGCAAAAAAGATATGATAGTATTTGAAGTTTCTTTGATCCTAGCACCAAAACCCATTACCTTTTCAAATTTCATTTCTGGGATTTTTCAGAAGAGAAACCACTTGGTGGAGACAGCATAAATCCAGGTCTCCTCACAGATGCTTCTGATTTTCCTTGGGGAACGTGTCAGGAGGGATAAAAGTGTAAGGTATCTGGGACAACAAAGACAGATGCAAGTACATAAATATAAAAAATATGCTGGGTTTAATCAAGTTACTCAACTCTGTGAATCACCTTTGGTCTCCTGGACCTCTTCAAGTTGTTAAAGGTAATACCTCAGTCATGTGGTACATCAAGCGAGGAGGAACCAGGTCTTACCCCCTCTGCAGACTAGCTGTGCTATCTTGGGCTATAGCTTCACAGCAGAATCTCTCTCTACAGGTATCCTACATCCTATAAAATGCAAAACTGTTTGTCAGATAAGCTGAGCAGATAAAATGCAGACCTTTACAAATGGAAACTAGATCTGGGGGGCTTCCAAGACTTGATCCATTTGTAGTGAGTTCCTGAAGTAGCCCTCTTTAACTCCTCGCTGAACAATAAGCTGGCAGAATTCTGCTCCATGGATCCATGTAAGAACTTAATTTGCAAATCCATTACCCACAGACTTATTCGCAACAAAGCTAATTTTAACCCTAACTCCTTCACCTCTTCCCTCTAGAATGTAAACTGGTCACCTCTAAAATACCTTATCCTAGATGAAGCAGTCCATTTCTTTAAAAGTTCCTTCCTCAACATCCTTAACTCCCATGCCCCCCGAGAAACACCAGAATCAGAATTAAGAGCTCCCCCTGGCTACAATAAAATACCAGGGGCCTTATGAAAGCCAGGGATAAAACATCGGAACACTGGCGCATTACTAAAAACCCCTCAGATAGGCAACTCTTCCTTGAACTACGTAACAAGGTCAAAAAGCAAGTAAAAGCAGACAAAGCCCTTTTCTATCAGACATCCCTAAACTCCTCCCAAAACAACCCCAAGCAATTCTGGTCTGTAATTAACTGTATACTCTGCCCAGGAAAAGTAAGCACCCCCCCCCTCCCCCTACCAACCACCTCTCTCCACCAGTAGCATTGCTGATTCCTTCAATAAACACCTCAAAGAATCCGTTCTATCCCTAACAAAAAATCTCTTCCCTACACAAATTCCTCCCTCACCCAACCCAAATCCACCCCTCCATACCTTCTTTCTCTCCATAGTACCCACTTCCTATATAAAAAGACTCCTGACAAAACTAAAACCCACTAAACTAGCAGCCGACTACCTGCCCACTGAATACCTAAAGATTGCAGCTGATGTCCTAGCTTATCCTATTTCCATATTAATAAACCGCTCCATAACTGAATCCTATATACCCATGCTATGGAAAATATCACACATCATTCCCCTCCAAAAAGGTGGCCCCTCCTTTGACCTCTCCAACTACCGCCCCACTGCCATCCTCTCCCCCCTCTCCAAGATGCTCGAAAAATGCATCAACTCACAGGTCTCCAAATTCCTCCTTAACAATAACCTCCTCTCCAATACCCAGCATGGTTTCAGACCTCCTCTCCAATACCCAGCATGGTTTCAGACCTCCTCTCCAATACCCAGCATGGTTTCAGACCACACCACAGCATGACAACTGCTCTCCTTCACCAACACTGCCCTCCAGCACAAAAACAATGGTCTCCTCTCCTCTGCTGTATTTCTGGATCTATCTAAAGCCTTTGACATTGTGTCACACAATCTACTACTCTCTGCTCTATCTGACCTCTCTTTCTCCCCACCAGCCACAAACTGGGTCCACAGCTGTCTACAAGGCCGCCAGCAATCAGTCATCTGGGACAACAATCTATCCCCTTGCCTCCCTGTTACTCTCAGGGTTCCCCAAGGCTCTATCCTTGGCCCCCTACTTTTCTCCCTTTTCACCAACAACCTGCACACTGCCACCAAACATGCCTCTCTCATACAGTATGCAGATGATTCCACCGTCATCTGCTTAGCCCCAGCTCTAATAGAACTTCAACAGATCACCCAAGAATCTTTCTCTTCAGTTGAAAACTGGCTATCTCATGCCCAGCTCCTCCTCAATCCAAATAAAACCAAACTCCTCATCTTCCAATCCTCCAAATCTGCCTCTAAAACCCCACACTTCACAATTCAAGTCAAAGATAATACCTCCATTTCAAAACTGCCCACACAAAACTACTTGGTGTACAGATAGACAATAATCTCAAATTTGACACCCACATATCACTAACAATAAAAAAGTTCACAAAAAACAGGGTGCCTTATATAGGAGCCGCCAATAGCTCACCAAACCAGCAAGTATCTATTGCCAATTCCCAAGTAATCTCCACCCTACTCTACGCATCACTTATACTTACAAATCTTAAGACAGTCAGACCTACATAAACTCGAAGCCTACAACAATAAAATCACAAAATTTGCCACTGGTGCCTCTTACAGCAGCCACCACTGTGTCTCCCTTCGAGACCTTGACTGGCTTTAACTCCCACAACTCCTACAACAAACTCAACTCACCTTTATTCATAAACTGGTAAACCACCCTCTCCGAATCCCATCACTCCATACAATTCTCCAACCCTACCACTCTTGCAAACCACTGCGCTCCTGCAACAAAAATCTACTCCAGGTCACCAAACCCAAAAACACAGCAGGTGAAGCACTATTTTCCTACACTATATCCAAGCTCTGCAACAACCTTCCCACTACCATAACTACCCTTCCTTCCTGCAGTATTTTCAAGACTACACTTAAATCTCACCTAAATTCTCACTGGCTTTGTCCTTGTCTAAACCCTGTCTAATAAATCCCCCCTTCAACCTTTCTCTCCTTTCCCAGATTTGGATAGATTACCCCCCCCCCACCCCCATCACTATAAAACTGAACTGAAGATAAAATTCCATGATAGGAAATAAGATAGAAAGATAATGCTGGCAACTACCACGCTGCAATGTTATCAATTTATTAAGATGAAAATCAGTTATTAAGTTGAATATCATTTCAAGTATAATATTATTTGTTTAACAACTTTTGTGGTCTTCAAGATTATCTAATTTGTACTCTAAGTACCTTGAATTGTTCTGTTTAATGTACTTATGCTTGTTAATCAAAGAATATATTTGTAATTTTTGGAGTTTTTCTCCCCGGGCCTCTGCTGAAAATGGGTTACTAGCCTAGTCAGACTTTCCCAGTAAACAAACGTAAATAAATAAATAATAAATAAATAATAAATAAATAAGAAGGCATGGAAGGCAGATGCATTTTTGCTTTCCTTGGACACAGTGTTCCTGTATGATTTTTTACCCTTTCCAGTGATACCCACAGTACTTCTTAAGATTCAGAGTCCCCCAAGATTGTTGTGGCAAATCTCTTCTGGCCCAGGCAACAGTGGTCCTTCCCTTTTTACAAATGGCTAAGGGCAATTACGGCAAGGTCCCTCACAAAATAGATCTACTCACACCAGAACAGGGGTGTTTGATACATCCTGACATCAATCATCTTCAGTTCACTGCCTTTATGATAGGGTCTTAATTCCTTTTAGGCACCTGTTTTCTAAGGACATAATGGAGGCAAGAAAACCTGCTACTGAAAAGTCATACATTAGCAAATGGAAAAAGCTTTTTGGTGGTGCCAGCAGCACCATTAGGGATACTGTCTCTCTGGTTTTGCAATATTTGTACAAGTTACTATCCTGTTCCTTTGTTACTCTTACATCAAGGTTCATTTGTCATTCATTTTAACATGTCTGCCCATGGATCCCCCTCTTTCAATGCATTCTCATGTGAAAATGTTTTTGAAAGGGGTTTACATAAGAGACCTCCAAGAAAACTGGTGGCTGCTCCTTGGGGTCTTCCTTTTGTGTTAGAGATGCTAAGACTAGCTCCACTTTTGGACAAAAACTGTACAGCTATTTACCAGCCCTCTCATGGAACAAACTTCCCATGTCTCTAAGAAAAATAAACCAGACTCATGACTTCAAGAAATCTGTAAAAGATTATCTAGATAGCACCTAGACATGTCATTGTAAACATCCTACCTGAACTCTCTACCCTCTTCCATAATCCAGCTCTCAGTCTCGTCTTAGTATACTCTTATATCCTACACATGATCTTATCTGCAACATCTTAGTCCAGTTCTCCCTGTATTTACTGTATCTTCACTATTCCTCACCTTCTTTCGACCTTCTTTTTCCACTTAAATATTGGTCTAACGCTCCTTATCACTATTTCCTCCACCTTTACCACCTATCAAAACTATCGTACGTTCTATAAGTGGAAGTGGTATCCTCTCCTAATTAACTTTTCACTAACAGAATTACTTCCTTTCTCACCTTTTTAACGAATTCTGCTTAATTCTACTTCTAGAAACACAATTATACAACAAAAATCGCTGTAAAAGAAATGGTATAATAGCGTGTTATTTATTTTATTTATTCAATATTTGTTTACCAGGAAAGTCCAACTTGGAACAAAGCCAATTTTCAATGGAGGCCTGGGGAGAAACGAAAGACTGCATATTGTATTAACGCTTTCTGCTATAGTATCTTGTTAACCATTGTGATCTGTGTATTAATGTGTTATATCTGTTATGCCTGAATTTATTGCTATTTCATTTTACTCTTGTACCCTACTAGACATTGTGATGTAATTACCTGTTAAACTGTGGAACTTTTCTCCCTGGGATTTTGCTCAGTCAGACTATCCCGGTTAAGAAATGTCAAATAAATAAAGCGGAACCAGTCAGTCTGTCTGAGTTGATGTGCTTAACATGGAACTCTATTTTACTGATTGCTCTAACCTCTGCAAAAAGAGTATCTGAGTTGCAAGCTCTTATGGTGAGTCAGCCCTATCTCATTTTCAAAGAAAGCATGGTTTCAGTGAGAACTAATCCTTCTTTTATGTTTAAAGCGATATCCAAGTTAACTTTAAGCCAAAATATCCATATCCCTGTTTTCATTCCTGAACTCAGAAATGAGGGAGAAAAAAATACTCCATATCTTGGATGTCCACAGACAACTCAGTTACAATCTTGACAGAACAAAATCTTGCAGATCCTCAGATCAGTTATTCATTTCTTGTGAAGGTAAGAAAAAGGGACAACCTGTATCAAAGCAGACTATTTCTAAATTGCTGTCTAAGGCTATTATCTTTTGTTATACTCATGACAGATGTATTCTGGGGAGGGTCAAAGCCCACTCTACAGGGCCTTGGCTTTATCTATGGCTTTTTGGAAACGGCTGGATTCTAGAAGTATTCTAGAAGCTACTACTTGGTCTCCTGTACATACTTTTACAAAGCACTGTAAGCTTGATTCCTTTTCTAGGAGAAAATCAGGCTTTGCTTGGACTATTCTCCAGGGGGTTTCCAGACCCTTCCCTTTCCCAAATGTAGTTAGCTAAGGTAATCTACCCATACATACCCATATGGCTAAGGCTACTGCAGCAGTGATCAATATGATGAACATAGACTGAACTTCACTGCAGAAGAGAGAAGGCGACCTTAATATAGTACTACTACAAAAAAATTCCACACCAAAGCTAGCTAAAAACTTTACCCACAGTTGACGTTTTCACTAGCATGGTATGAACTGACTGAGGAAAATCACTTTTTTTTTTTTATTTTACTTAATTATTTACTTTTGCTTAACAAAATAAGCATTTTTTTGTTGTTTCCATTGCATTTAAATATTATTTTTGTATTGAAGTTATTTATATTTGTAAAGCAGCAATAACTAAGGCATTTAGTGGCGATATTCTTTTCATATTTCCTTCAACGTATGGGAACGGTAAGGCTCTGTACGCTGCTCATTGGTTTCAGAATTTAATGGCTACTCTAAGCTTCACCGATGGCAATGATATTCATGAGTGATATATGTAGGTTGGCCAAGAAAAGTGGTATTCATGAGTGGTATACGTTATCTCTAAACAAAACAATTAAAATGATGGATGCAATTCAGACAGAAGAGGCTGATGTCATGCGATAATAGGAAAAGTGATTCAGAGACAGATTTAGCTGTCATGAATAAGATCTCATTATTGGCTAATTTGCATGTCTCTGAATTGTACTTTCTTTTGTGGCAGTAATTTCCCCTGATGGCCCATGCATCACGTGGGCACAGGCAGCATACCCATGAACTGTCCAGCCTCATGTATTTGCTGTGTGTCCCATAAAAGTTTATACTGTTTGGTAAACCACAAAGGCTCACTACAGTCAGTAATAACAGATGATAGATTTTCATACTGTTATTTAGAAAATACATGTTGATACAATATTCATTCCTCAATTAACTTTTAAAGTGATTTGCAGTAAAATTTAAAATTGTCCACGAATGCCGACATATTTATTCCTGCATTATTTTTGCCTTTGTCCAGAAGTCTTAAGCAAGTACACTGAGAAATATGTTATTCTTGAAAGTTTTTAAGTACATAAAGGCAATAGCTGTCACTGATTTTAGTTCATTGTCCACCATTATTTTTAACGTCCATTCTTCCTGAGTGATACCTTGAGATGTATGTGGTAGGGGAGACTTCAGTCAGTTGCCCCGTGTTCCAACAGGAGTAAACTGAGAATATGATAAATTCCTGTGTGCCAATTGCATATTCATTCATTTGATAGCATTCAATCATATTAGGTGTGCATTCATAGTCATATAAGTGAATGGAATTGATGGTCACATCCATTTGTGTGTGTGTGTGTGTGTGTGTGTGTGTGTGCATGTGCATGTCTGTACACGTAAGTGTGTGTATGTAAAGGGGTTATAATAATTCATTTTAGCCAGTTATTATTACCCCATTACATTCTGATATATGAGGTATATTCAGTCAGTAAAGTCAGCTTTAATTGTTGGGTACAGGGGATGTCCATAGATGAAAGTGATTGACACTTGTCATATATTCAAAATAATCAGTTATTCTGGCTTTGCAGAAGTAGAGTGCATATTTTTTTCACTTTCTATCACAGTCAAACATCAGCACTGTATTAAGTGCCAGTCCGGGTAGGATGTGTGTCACAGCAACTGATCATTGCCGGAGTGTTGCTTCAAGTACTGTTGCCATCTAACAGCACTTGGTTTCCCCTTTGAGTTTTTAGCTCTTCACTCCTTCTGTGCAGACTACATGTAATCCTCTGTGTGGAGTTTATCCATGGACATTGGTTTCTTTTCCCACACCCTTAGCTGTATAATATTTGCTTCTGGACAGCTGTTCTTTTATTTTTCATCCAAATCTAACCAGTGTGGTACACAGAAAATAATTATGTATTTTTGAAGAGGTAAGAAGGCAGACTCTATTTCCAGATAGGCTTTAAGTATTCATACATTTATCATCTGAGTTTATTGGAAACTACTATTTTCTTAGCTTTGAAAATGAAGCATAAGACGCAACTTATTTTTCCTCAACAGAAAAAATAAAACTGAATATATTTCCCCTATTCATGATTGCTTTGAAGATGATTCAGGTTTTGACTTGCTTACCTTCCTCTTCAAACCTGGCTCAGCTGAAGGGCTCCAGGAACCCTCCATCGCATCCTTACCCAGATGTTTGAGCCTCTGATTCTAAAGGTAAAGATTTAAGGCCAACAGATGGCTACACAATGTCTTAGGCACAAAGGCCTGACAAACAGAACAAGACTGGTGGTCGTGACTAGACCCTAAACAAAACAGACAAAGCTCGTGGCTATCCTTATGTGGAATCTGCCTTCCACATCTATACTTGCCCTTCCTGGATGACATGAACAACAGTAAGTGGCTGCAGCAATGAAAAAAATCCCTTATGGGGTACTTATCTGAAGCTGGAAGTGAAACTAATGAATTCCAACTGCAGACCGTAAGTAGGAGTCAACCTTTCCAAAACTTCTGAGGATAGTACGTGCAGATGGCCCTTTTATGGCTGATGTTGTCAGTACCTACATGCAACGATCCACGTACTGGCAGTGTCCATAAGCTTTTGCATACAAGCCGGACATCGGGTCAATGGGTGAAATACAACCCATATATAAAGAACACTGCAACATTGAATAGAAGGCCATCTTATTTTTCCTTGATAGAAAAAAAAATAAGACTGAATATATTTCCCTATTCATGATTGTTTTGTTCAAGCAACCATCATTAAATCAAAAGTTTGTAAGAAAGCCCAAAGATGCACCTTACAGCATTTTTAACTCTATGACTTGTGGAGGCCTAGGGCCCCCCAGACCCCTAGCTTAATTGAGTTACTTCCTTCAGACTTAAATTACACTAGCATCTTGGCAAGTTACACAGTGTTTCAAGCATGGAGGATCAAAGTAAAATAAAGTATGAAAAATGCAAGAAAGAAGTAATTTGTGTGGATGGTGTGGGGCCAGGATGAGGGGACAACCAGGAGTGCACTGGGAAATGGACTAAAAGTAAATGCTAAGAAATGCATATAAGTATTCCATGGGAAGTTATCCACCCCTGTTAACTATCATATTGACAACACACACCTAAAAGTTGTCCTAGTAGACAAGGACTTGGGGACATGGATAGACAGTAACCTAGCTTTGACCATCACATGTCGACAGTAGTGAGGAAACCATTCTATGTTGTGAACATTATAAAGAAAGGTATAGTATCTAGGTCCAAGGAAGCCATTGTTCCACTGTATTCGGCATTCATCAGACCTGTCATAGAGTACAATGCCCCCTCTGGTATGTACCTAACTAGGCATATCCAACAATTGGAACATTCACAGATGTCCCTCACTAAAAGTATATATGGTGTAAGTAAGACGTTCCTTGCAGACTGCCTTAAGGCCATATCCCTGTATTCTGTATTCTTATAGGCTGCTGAAGGGAGATATATGCCTGGCATACATGGCATTGTCAGACCCCACCCTTCTGGGCATCCTACATATCCACAAAACAAACAGCACCAGAATTACCTGTTCTACAGACTTAAACCTTGCCTGTGATATAAACAGGATCTGCTGGAGACACAGGTATGTATCCCAGAGACTACCCCTTCTCTGGAATAGGCTCCCATCCATGTTAAGCAGAGTTTCTCCCTAACCCAATTCAAGTGCAACTTGGCAATTGGATGGGGCACAGGAAATTCATCCCTGGTTTGGCACCTATGTCTCAAACAGGCAGCCTGTAAATGTTTCACCTCCCAGGACCCTGCTTGTAAATGTTTCACTTCCCAAGCCCCTGCTTATACTTATAAAGGGTATTAAACCTTGTCAGAGATTTGGGATGCATGGCTAGGCTTAAAAAGACCCTTGTGGTTGTTAGCCTAGTAAACATCTATGAACCTAAGTGCAGGGGAGACTAGTCAATAACAGAGTTACATGGAGTCCTTTGTTTAAGGCTCCATGTTACCCAAGGCTGGCCTTGTTCATTGTGGCTAGACATCTAAGGTGTACATTATTAGTACAGTGGCTATAATAAGAAGGTATATAGTGAGGCAGTCAATGGATGAAAGTGAAGGACCCCATCCATTATTTGATCACAGGCACCAATTATTGACCTGCTGTAATAAAACACCACCCCATTGTAGTTGTCCCCACCTATACAATTGCTTCCAGCAGCCTCCTTGATTTGAAGTCAACCCACCAAAAACCTGGACTAATTTATAGGAACAAAAAATTCCTCACTACTGCCACTAAACGCACTCTTGCACAGGCATTTCTTTTACCCAGTCTTCTATATGCTTCCCCCATCCTTACCAATATCCAAACTACCTCAATGTAGAAACTGGAACAAAAGTACAACAAAATTGCCAGATTTATTCTAAACCCACCACTCTCTTCACATCACTGCCTCTCACTAAACAAATTTCAGTGGCTGGAATTTCCACACCTTCTCCTACAATTGCAACTCCAAACTACCTTTTCCATACCCAACAACCCCTCTGCCTGCCCTGCTCTTGCCACCCATGTTACTCCCTACCCCCCCCCCCCCCGGCCTCTCCGGAGTGCTGATCAGCATCTTCTCTCAGTTTTTAAAACCAAAACGAATACTGACAAACTACTTTACAAACACTCTGTCTCACTAAATTGGAACAAACTCCCTCTCCATATTAGATCTAACCTTTCCTTTCCTTGTTTTAAAAAGGAGCTTAAATCCCACCTACTAAACTTGAAATTATGCCGTTGCATTGACCACACGTAGTCTTAGTCTCTCCCACTGTATAACCTGTTGCATCGCCTAACATTCTTTCTTTGTTAGTAACTTCTGCTTGAACTAACCTCCTAAACCCTCAGCTCTACTACTATAGCCCTACTATAGCCTCCTTTCTCTCCCCCCTCCCATTCTCCACACTATTTATCCCCCCACTTCCTATCAATGTCTATACATTGTCCTTCTTTTGAACAACAATTATCGTTTTGTTTTTTACTCTCATATGTAGTAAATTTTAGTCCACTACTGTCAGTGCAACCCTTAATGTTCATCATTTTTTTCTTTTGTTTTTCTCTTTATAATTAATTTTGTATTTGCAGTGTTATTTTTAATACTTTTTGTCCTGTATGTTTATCTTTGCTTATGTTTGCTGGGGCTCTTTCCCCTTGGGTCTCCACTGAAAATGGGTTGCTTAACATCTTTGCTTATGTTTGCTGGGGCTCTTTCCCCTTGGGTCTCCACTGAAAATGTGTTGCTTACTATCAATGCAATGAAAATAGTTAAGAACCTTTTCTTTTTACAATTATTTTGTGTTGTGATTGTTATTTAATATTTGTATGTTGTCACTTTATCTTTACTTATGTTTGCTGGTTTTTTTTCCCTCTGGTCTCCACTAAAAATGGGCTTGTTTGCAAACTCAGACTAACCCAGCTAACAAATGTGAAATAAATAAATAAATAAATTAAAGTCATCAGCCACCAATGACTTTCAGTGTTGTTCATATAGCTAATAGATCCTCCATTTTAAACATCAAAAAGAAGTTACAAACAGTGAAAGTGTGAACCAAAAGAACACTTCCAGCTGCAAGAAGCAATGTTCATTAACAAGTTTAGCACTTCTGTCTAAAAACATTACACTTCATCAGTTCTTATTAATAAATGTTGCGTATTGTAGTGGGAAGTCCTCATTTTAGATCCTCTGCTTTTTCCTGTAACTTTTCACTATTTCTCTTGCTACTACAACTTTTCTTACATTAAAGTACATTTTTGATTGGTTTTCCAGTCTAAGTATAAACTTATGGAGGGCAATGGTGTTCATAGCTCTCAACAAATCAGGAATACATCCAAAAATAACCAGGGAAAATCAGGGACACCTTTAAAATATTAGTACTGTTAACCTGATACATTCACAGAATAAGAATTAATATACATTTTCTGAAGTAAAAGATGTCTATAACTGGCTATTGTCATTATTATTCATTGAAATTTCCCACATTTTATCCAAAAGTCACCAGTTTTTAGAAGAGACAGAGCCAAAATCTGAGTCAAAATCAGGGACAACTGTGAAACTCAGGGTAATTTGAAAGGTTGTGGTTATTAGGTGTCAGGAAACAGCAATTTACTGCTGTCTTACAAACAGTTCTGTAATGCTTTTCAATAGTTTCAACTTCATCTGCACACAACCAAGCTAAGATAAGAATACTTTCTTGATTTACTGCACTTGTTCTTGCTTTATACAATGATCACTACTGTTTTTGAGCATTTTTAAAGCACTTATTTAATTTTGTGGCAAAAATAATTATTTCTTTGTTTCTCAGCTCTTCTAGTTCTGTTTGCCTCCAAACTGCCTTGCAGAAGTTTGTCTGTGTATTTTAAAATGTGAATGAACTTCTTAAGCAGCAGCCTATAAAGCAACAGAGTTTGAATATACTCTTGTAAGCAGTAACAGAATAATGTGTGAGGAGGGGCCCAGTATGTGTAACAACGGGCTACGATTAAGTGGGTTATTAACACCATGAATGTGTGACAGTATATATGAGATACAAAATAAGTTTCTCTCAGCACAGCACCTCATAGTTCGTGACTTATGAGCTAAGCACTGTACTTACCTTCCTGCTATATCTGCCGTGCTCATTTCTGAATATCTCGTAAGTGACATGTTCAGGTGGAATTCTCACCGTCAACGACCAGTGATCCTGATGTGCTGAAATATCCTGCAGCAGAAATGCACCAGGAACATCTCTTGCCAGTACTGAGATCCGGGCATCCCTGTAGTGAACAGCACCACATAGTTACTGGGCTATGAATACAGCCTCACAAGTCTCATTTATATCTATTACCTGCGAGTATATCACCAGCTAGGCTCAGCATTTGGTCGTGTGAAAGAGGCAGCTTATTTTTGAAGTTAACAAAACATTGACACACCTCTGTACTTGTTAACAGACTTCATATTTCTATAATAAAACATGCTAAGGACTTACCATGAAATGGTTCTCGGTTCCAAATTCCAACATCTTTACTTCTGAATTTGAAGGTTTTTCCATCACCAGGACTGTGGTTATTGTTTTCTTTTTTTGATGAAGTGGAGAAGCAGATAGTGATATTGGCTTACTTTTTGCCTGGAATTCTTTCCTACTGACTGTCCTGATCAGTGTTAAATGTAAACAGCAAGGTAGCTTCCCTAAGATAATAGATCCAGAAATGCAAAGCCTGAGAGCAAATATAAATCATCTGAGTTCATGCGGGTTTGCCCACTTCTGTTTCCTTCCACAACAAATGCAGACTAACATTCCGCAACTTTTATTATGGCTCTTTGGTGCTTAATCCATGTTCCCAACCCCTTTATCATAGGCAGCTTCCTGGAATGCATCACTTCTTCCAAGAAAACAAACCCCAGATGGAAATATATTTCTAGCTTTATAATATACCTCTTTGTATTTTTTTTTTTGGGGGGGGGCTTTTTCCTCCATTGTGTATCATCTTACAGCAACCTACCCAGTGCCTCACATCCATTCAACCCCCCCGGACTCATCCGATAGGGATGCAGCTGAAGTGGAACTTAAGCATATCTTGGGGATCTGGCCATCAACATCCACAATGGGGTTTATTTTTGTTTTTGAGTGACCCAACTTCTCCCCTCCCCCTCCCTCACAGTTCTCATGGTATAGTCCAGGAGACAGGAGTGCACTGGGGATGTGTGGCATTTCACCCTGTCACCTCAGCAGCTCAGTTATGTCTCCACTCTACCCCCCCCCCCTTGGGCAGTCCTCCTAATAGTGATGTCTCCAGCCTACATCAAGGATTATCACTGGGGTGCACACAGGTCCACCTTTCCCCCAAGAACGGTAATGCCCATTCCCTCCATGCCATTCAGTTAGTTGCCTGAGCTGATAGTCGAACCTTCATTGTCAGTCAGTCAAACATTCCATAGTTTATTCAATTCCTTCCTTCCCTTAAACCACATTCCTCTTCCAAAACATTATTCTGCATGTATTGTTCCCACATTTCCCACTTTTTTATAAGTAATTTGCTCCTACCCTTTTCTAAAGATTCCACTTCCAGTTCTTTTACCTCTGTTAGTATATTCAATATTCCTAGCATGGTTTCAGTATTCCTAGTATGGTAAGTTTAGACTTTGGTTTCCATTTTCTAGTAACTATATTTTTTCAGCCACTAGAATTAAACTCAGCAAGGCTTTAATATGTCTAGGCAATTCAGATTCTGTATCACAGCTCAGACATAATTTCCTTAGTTATACCAATTTGCTCACCCAGTATTTCTGATGGAGTAGTCTGCAGGGAATATTTAAAGTCTGCAAACACATTACACTCCCAAAAAGTATGTTCATAGGTTCATAGGTGTGTACTAGGCTAATGGCCCTGGAGCCTTTACAAGCATAGACCATAGAAGTGCCCTGGCATCATGCCGCCATTAGTTCCTGGTGCCTCTATCAAGTAGAGCCACTGGAGTGATCCCCTGGGTGAACTTTCTATTTCCCATCCACTCATCAAGGTTTCTCTTATGGATTGAGTTCCCAATTACCTCTTTCTTCCCTACCCCACCTAATCAGAAGCCAAAAATAACAGACCAACCACCTTGTGAACCACAATTTATTCCAATATGTTGAGCGCTTTCTTCCCCACTAAAGGGACTTCCTCAGAACAATGTAAAACAAACACCCAGCTCTTTTTATACTCCACCCTAATTAAACAATTAAGTCACTAATTATTAAAACCATCAAAAAATACATCAAGTAATACATTTACAAATACATTTAAAACAGACAAAACACATTCACAAATTGTAATTAAAAACTTAAACATGGAAACTTCATTGTTTTTATATATAACTAATATATAAAAAATATATAATGTTGGGTTACCAACATAATTTATATGTCCCTCATTTACTTCAAAATATTATGCAACTTTAAAATACTAGAAATAGCGATCATTTGATTTATTCCAGGGTAATGGGAAGGATTTAAAAACAGTCGCCATTTTAATTCCATAATATCTAGATGCACATCTCTTATTCTTCCCTGCACATCTTTTTGCAGCTGTTGCACCACCATAAATTTAAACTTATGTCCTGCATTTGTATGTATATGACTGTACACTGGACTTGTGATTCTGTTATTCCTTATGTCACCTAGATGTTCACCTATCCTCACTTTAAATTTCCTACAGGCTTTCCCAATATAAAATACGGGGCAGTCCTGACATTTAGCCATATATGTCACATTGGTGGAATTACAGTTAAAATGTCCTTTTATGCATATTGTTCTTCCATTTAACTTAAAATCTTTCCCAGTTTCCAAAATGAATGAACAGTACATACAGCAATTGCACTTGAAATTATCCATGGCTCTGTTAACTGCTACCTTCTCAACCCTCCTTTCTAAAATGGTCTTGAAAGATCTGTCTTTGGGTTGGGAGGGTGGCTTAATGGTTAAGGTGTTTGCCTCACAAACACAAGGTGCAGGGTTTGAGTCTCACAAGGGATAATTGGCTAGGCTTAAAATGGCTCGCAAGAGCAGTTAGCTTAGTACTAACCTATGAACCTATATACTATTTTGGGAGTTCTGCCCAACTTCTGTGCAATATTCTCATCAAATTGTAATATCTCCCAATTTCTTTGAATAATATTAGTTATAATACTGGCTTCACTGTTGTATGTTATTATTAAACTCATACATATATTGGCATTGTCTGTGCGGCCCACCATTGAAACTGCTCCCCCTGAATAAACATTGTTTGCATAATCCAAAATGGGCTTATACATTTCCATATTCCGCTTATTTAAAACCTCTTTGGATATAGCTGACAACATGTTATTTGGGTAACCCCTCTGCCTAAACATCTGCAAAATGAAATCCAACTCGCATATAAAATCTTCATATTGGTTGACCATTTTGGATGTCTGCAACAATTGACCCTTGACTACAGATTTCTTTTGATGGTGGCGGGTGCCAGCTGGTATAATCCAAATATGAATTGGAAAAGGTATATTTTCTGTAGATATTAGTGATAAACTTTTTGTTGCTTGTGTCAATGCATAGGTCAATGTCCAGACAGGTGATTTTTACCTTATTATACTCATAAGTAAATTTAAAAAATTCAACTGACTTATTTATATATTCTAAAAGTTCTACTAATCTTTGCTCAGTTCCTCTCCAAATAAGAAACAGGTCATCCAGGAATCTAGTATAATGCACTATGTCAGTTTCATAAGAACTTTTCATTAGGAATTCCTGTTCCCAAAATGACATGACCATATTCGCAAAAATGGGGGCACATGCTGCCCCCACTGCTACACCCTTCATCTGTCTATAATACTGGCCCTCGAAAAAAATATAATTAGTCTTTAAAACTAACTCCATCAATGTGATGAACTTATTAATCTGATCTTGATCAAAAGTGTGTGTCTTATTCAATTGCTGTTCAACCCATGATAATCCTATTTCATGAGGTATAACCGAAAAAAGATTCGGTACATCCACAGTCACCAAAATTCAATCAGGGCTAACTTCAATGGCTTTTAACTTTTCCAAAAACTGCCACGAATCTTTACTAATATAAGTAAATTTCTCCAAACTTCTTTGCAATTTGTTATCCAAATATTTACTGATAAAGCAAGTTTTGGATCTTTTTCCGTCCACAATAGGTCTGAATTTAGGATTTTTCAGGCTTTTGTGGATTTTCGGAATACCAAATATATTAGGCACCATGGGATGTTCATTTAACATGTAAAAATATTCAGATTCATTAATTTGTCCTTGGAACAACATGTCACTTAACAATAAATCTATTTTGTGGTGAGCAACTTTGACTTCATTTAGGGAACTCTCTTCATAAGTACCATCCAACAGTAGGGCATTCATCCTATTTAAATAGTCCCCTTTATTCATGACTACAACGCCGTTGCCTTTGTCAGGTTTCATGAATCGTACATCTTTATTATTTATAACTCTAACCAACAATTCCTCTTCTTCATTATTTACATTTTTATACAGAATTCACCAACTCATTACTCCTCACACTATCACCATAAAAGTACCTTATCTCTTTTTCACACATTTTTTCAAATAAGCCAACCACATTGTTTAAGGGTGGACTGAATACACTTGGTTTCTTTAACTCTTCTGTACGTTCATTGTGTAACTCACCACTGGAATTAAACCAAACTCTCAAATTAAATTTTCTAGTATAGCACTTGAGATCAACTAATGTGTTTACATTTCCTTTTCTGCTAGGGACAAAGGTGTAACCTTTTGCCAATAAATTGGCATGGTCAGCAGTTAAATCAATACATGAATTCTTCTTCTTCTTCTTTCGGCTCTTCCCGGTTAGGGGTCGCCACAGCAGATCACCTGTCCACTCATGATTGGCAGTGAAGTTTTACGGTGTTGAGTTGCCAGCTTGGCACCCAACCTTCCACAGAAGGCACGCACTCATGCCTAGGGCCAATTTAGAGTGTCCAATCCACCTACAGCATGTCTTTGGGATGTGGGAGGAAACTGGATCACCCGGAGGAAACCTACATCAATACATGAATAATTATAAATTTTGAAATCTTTTTTATCATTACAAACAATCACAAGCTCCAAACCAATTTCATCATTCATAACCTGTAACAGTATTTCCAATTCAACACCTGGACTTAGCTCTTGGAAAACAGACAATTCATTTGATATTATATTACCATTATTAATGCTATATATACTGCTTGCACCACTGTTACATTCAATATGCCCATCCATTACACTAGACTCTACTCTATTACTATTTGCACTTAAAATAATAGGATCATTAATATTGCCCCCTGAGCCCGATACACATACATGATCCAAGATACCATCAACATTGTTGAATTCTAACTCATTTAATTGTCTGGTAAAGCTATAAGATGAAAAGTCACTTAAACAATCAGCGTTTTCAGTTTCAGTCCCAAAAACAACTTCGGTAGTTAAGTCAGTAAACTTGCTTTCAATGGATGATTGCAAATTAACACTCGTCTCACTCCATTTACGACCCACATTCTCGACTAAACTTATGCCAGTCACACCAACATTGACCTGCAAGTTAAAATTAGATGCTCTGCCCAAGCCAGCAATGACTTTGTTATTGAACCCACAAAAACTTACATTTCCTTCAGGTTGGGACCTCCCAATGACATCGGCATGACGACTATGTCATATATTCAGAGTCCTTGGACCTTTTGGTTTTGCTCCCTGAGCACCATAATCCCTGTAATTATTGCCCTGGTAGTTGTAGGTTTGTGCTTTCCCCCAGAGCCTCTCAGAATGCCAAACTGTCTCTGCCATGTTGGCGGCAGACTGCAATCTCGGACGTTGCTCTCCCTGATGTTTCGCGTAATTTCCGCTGAATTAAACCCTTGGTCATTGACCCGTTGTTGCTCGTTGCCTTGGTGACCTGGCAACAAGGGATAAGTGGCCTTACCTTGATATTTACAAATATCCCTTTTGATTTTATTTGTTTTACGGGCAAACACAATGTTACATTGTTCATTTACTGAATGTAAAATTCCCTGGAGCATTACTTGACACTGGGAAACTGCTAAGTCAGTCTGAATGGACCTGTCGAGCTCTTCCAAATGTTTGACCATGTCATTCAACTTGACACCATTGAATTTAATCATGATCTTCATTAGTCTTATATCAGTCTTGTCGAAAAGGGCATGTAATTCATCCAACATTTCACTGTTCTCACTTGCTCCATTTGGGTACCTCCATAGTCTAAGCCCTCTCGGAACCTGCTGTAGTTCAATATTTCTTCCCAAATATGCATTCTCCATTTGAAGTTTTTTATATGCTAACAAATCTTTCTCAAAACATTTAAGCTTCTCCTTGATAGCAATTTCATGCTGCTGATTGGATATGTCCACTGTATTCCCCATTTGGAATAAAAAATTATTTTCTTTCCAACAGTTGACACTTTGAGAAACAGTACTATTCCTTACTTCCGGATTTTTTTAATTCATACTGATCTGTCTATCTTGAAAAGACAAACCAGGAGCTGAATCAAGCATGGATGATGGTGAAGGCTGGGTGAGAGAATAACCAAGACCGCCAAAAATATTGGCCGAAGTCCCTAGTTTGTCCATTAACACTTTGATTTGTGATGTATGGACTGCCAGTTGCTAGTTTATCTGCTGTAACAGTTCCAATATTTCTCCATTGGAGGTGGAAGTCTCCATTCCTCTGGCAAAAACAACAAGCCACAAGAAAAGAAAAAAATACCAAATAATCAGAAGCCAAAAAGAACAGACCAGAACATCAGAATAACCAATGTAAGCAACCCCAGTCTTATATACAACCCTCATTAAATTAATAATGACATCATTTCCTTTAGAAACATACTACAAGATAATAACATATAAAATGGTTAAAATAATTTTTCAAAGTGTCTGTTCAACTGTAGAATATTGACAATATAAATTACTTCATATTTGTGTGTGTGTATATATATATATATATATATATATATATATATATATATATATGTATATGTAAAAACACATGATCATAAATGAAATTCTGCTTTTAACCTTAAAATCGAACTGATGGACATGGCACTATTAAGCCCAGGATACTCAGAGGCATTGGCTCTCATCTGCCATCATCATGTGGAAAAAATATTCATGTAGTAGCAAGGCTGTGGTGTATTTTAGCGCTGTGCGCCCTATGTTCCTGTTTTTACATAAGGAAAACTATCAACGCACTTAGAACTCATATATACCAACACAATTATGACATCAAGAAAAAAAGACATGAAAAATGCCTTAGCTACACACGATGGACATAATATTAGATTTATTATTATAGATCAAGTCACAACAGGAGAGAGGGGAGGGCCCTTAAATGATTTCTTGGAACTAAAGGAACTGAGATGGCAGATGAGTGCCAATGCCTCTGAGTATCCTGGGCTTAATAGTGCCATGTCCATCAGTTTGATTTTAAGGTTAAAACAGAATTTCATTTATGATGATGTGTTTTTACACACACACACATACACACACACACACACACATATGTATATATATATATATATATATATATATATATATATATATATATATATATATATATACAAATGAGATAATTTATATTGTCAATATTCTACAGTTGAACAGACAATTTGAAAAGTTATTTTAACCATCTTATCTGGTTTTATCTTGTAGTACGTTTCTAAATAAAATTATGTCATTATTAATGTAATGAGGGGTGTATATAAGGGTGGGGTTGCTTGCATTGGTTATTCTGATGAAGTTTCTAATAAAGAGACAAAAGTGCTAAATTCGACTTCTGTGTGGATTCGCCTTCTGGTTCTATACAAACCTTAGAAATTATAAAACCTTTTGATGAAAAACACTGTGCCTGAAAAAAAAAATCTCACATTAGGAACCTGTTTCCTAATATTCTAACAAATTTATAGGAACAGTATTTTTAAAATGGCATGCAATGGGTTTTAGTGAGGCATGTTCTTATGAAATGAGTAGAGAGTTGATAGTTTTGTTTTAATTTTTTTATTGTACAGAAAGGGGTAAGATAAACTCTTCCAGGAACATGTTACAAGCCTGAATTAGAAACAACAGTGAATTCAAACAGCTTGTTCAGAGTTGCACAGTATGGCAAAATGAAGTTATGACAGCTAAGCTTGAACTTTTAGCATAAACCAGACTCATTCATAGGAACATAGGTTCATAGTTGATTACTGGGCTAACAACTTAAGGGCCCTTATAAACCCAGCAAATATAATCTGAATTTACTCAATATATGGCACCTAGGGCCAAGAGGATGGCATGGATTTTGCCTGTGCATTGAGCATCTTACAGATTGCCCCTGTCCATAAGGTACATAGGTACTACTCCAGGTGTGAGTTTGCAGGTACTACTCCAGGTGTGAATCTGCAGGTACTACTCCAGGTGTGAATCTGCAATTCCTCATCCATTGACCCAAAAGCCTATTCCAAAGAAGGGGCAATCTCTGAGACACATCAGTCTCTCCAGCATGTTTTCTTTGAGTCTCTAAGTTTATATCCCTAGATTGGGTGACCCTCATGCTGTCTGACTTGTGGATGTGTAGCAGCTCCATCAAGGTAGATTTGTGAGTGCCTTGTAGGTCAGGCATAGGTCACCCCTTAATAATTGGTAGGAGACAGAGTAAAGTGATGGGGTTTTACTCTATTCACATAGTTCATATTGTTCACACCCTGTGTTTTCTTTGTGAGGAACCTCTGAGGTGGCTCCAACTGCTGTAAGTGCCTAGTGAAGTTCATGCCAAATGGCGCACTGTACTCAATTATTGGTCTAATGAGGGCTGAGTACAGTGGGACTACAATTTCCTTGGATGTAGATTCTGTACTTTTACTTATTTCCTCACCACTGTGGACACATGGCAGTCAAAGTTCAGGCTACTATCTATCTCTGTACCTACATCTCTCACCTCTGAGTCAGCTCTAAGGGGCGTGCTACTGAAGTTGTAATTTCCAGGGGTAATGAAATGACTTCCCAGTGGGTATGGCAATGCATTTTTTGCATTTAGTTTTAGGCCATGGTTCTGGGACCAATCATTTGTCTGATCTAGACTCTCCCGGAAGATACCAACATTGTTGGCTGATTCAGTAATTGCCCCCAGCTTGCAGTTGTCTGCAAATTTTGTCTTCCAGAGGCCTTTCACATTTGCCTTGACTTCAGAGAAATATATTCCGAACAGGAGTGGTCCCACTAATGAGCTCTGTGGCACACCACTAGTAATTGGCGTCTTGCTGGATCTGGATTCACCCACGTTAACCACGTGTCCTGTCCATGAGCCAAGTGGCTATCCATCTGGTGACATAGGGACTTATGCTCAGTTTTGTGAGTTTACTTACAATACCTGAGTGGGAAACTGTATCAAATGCATTGGCCTGGTCGAGGTAGGCAGTATGTACTGATCTGATATTGTCAGTTTTCATTCTGTCCTTTGGTGGGTGCAGATCCAATTCCCAGAATCCAACTCGGGCATTGCTAAAGGTCGTGGCAACCAAAAAACTCTCGAGCTTCTCCGTTACCCACAATGCACCAACCTCAGTTACCTCAGATCTTGCTTATCACTTCAAGTAAAAGACACGGTTGTCCAACTCTCTCTAGTTTCGTTAAGTGTTGAAATCTTATATTCCCTTTAACATTTTGCACTAGAATTCCTTTCTGATAAATCCCTTACCTGTAGCCTTAATGTTGCTGTACTCCCATACACCTCAGATGGGAGGGTGGCCTAATGGTTAAGGCATTTGCCTTACAAACGCAAGGTGCAGGGTTTGAGTCTCACAAGGGATAATTGGCTAGGCTTAAAATGGCTCGCAAGGGCAGTTAGCCTAGTACTAATCTAGGACTCTATGAAGATACTAGCGTTAGTATCTTCCTTTCTCTCCTACTGTAATCGTACTTCTTCATATCGCTGTTGCTAGTCTTTTCTTTTCTTCCTCTACAAAAGTAGTTCCTGATATCATTGTTGGTAGCCTTATTTTTTCTTTTACTTCTCTTTAAAAAAAAAAAAAAAAAACTTTCCTGCCTGACTTTGCTGTCAGTTAGAATAACTTGTCTCCCTTTCTTAAAATGCAGATAAGCCGGATGGTTTTAAAAAATGCATAAAGTGTGGGCATAAAATGCCCGTTTCTGACACCCACACTTTAAGCATTTATTGTCTGGGCCCTCCCCACTTAGAAGAGACCTACTCCATATGTCACGGATTCAATCTCAGTGCTTTAGTGGAGTGCAAAACGAAACTTATCTTGAAAGGTCTTCTCCCTTTCTCCTTTGGAGAAGCTATTTCAGAGGGTTCTCCTACCAGGACAAAACAAAAAGAAACCTTCTTCCTTGAAGCTGTCTTCTTCTTTGGCTTCAGTTTCTTCTAGGAAGAGGTCCTGCTTTGATTGGATCCCAACCCCAAATCCAAAAATGTCTAAACTGCAGGATCTGACCAAACGTTCGGATCTGACAACATCCAAATCTCTTGACCAGACCATATCGGATCCAGTGACATGTAAGTTGGAGACCATGAAGTCAAAGTCCTTGGATCAGACTTCGCCAAATCTGACTCTAACAAAATTGGAACCATGACTTAGAACAAGGTACTCCCCTTCCATGGATCCTGTCCCTGTCCCTTCTTGAAGCATCCAAAATCTCCATCTATCCTTTCCACTTGATCTTCTAGAAGACTGACATCCAAGATTTGGAGAGAGTGGTGAGGAAGGTTCTTCTGGCACAGGGTCAGGTTGGTATCCCTTCTAGGAGCCTGACATCAGAAGATTTGGAGAGAGTGGTGAGGAAGGTTCTTCTGGCACAGGGTCAGGTTGGTATCCCTTCTAGGAGCCTGACATCAGAAGATTTGGAGAGAGTGGTGAGAAAGGTTCTTCTGGCACAGGGTCAGGTTGGTATCCCTTCTAGGAGCCTGACATCAGAAGATTTGGACAGAGTGGTGAGGAAGGTTCTTCTGGGACAGGGTCAGGTTGGTATCCCTTCTAGGAGCCTGACATCAGAAGATTTGGAGAGAGTGATGAGGAAGGTTCTTCTGGCACAGGGTCAGGTTGGTATCCCTTCTAGGAGCCTGACTTCAGAAGAATTGGAGAGAATGGTAAGGAAGGTTCTTCTGGCACAGGGTCAGGTTGGTATCCCTTCTAGGAGCTTGACATCAGAAGATTTGGATAGAGTGGTGAGGAAGGTTCTTCTGGAACTAGGTCAGGTTGCTATTCCTTCTAGGAGCCTGGCATCAGAAGATTTGGAGAGAGTGGTGAGGAAGATTCTTCTGGAACAGGGTCAGGTTGGTATCCCTTCTAGGAGCCTAACATCAGAAGATTTGGAGATAGTGGTGAGGAAGGTTCTTCTGGCACAGGGTCAGGTTGGTATCCCTTCTAGGAACCTGACATCAGAATATTTGGAGAGAGTGGTGTTGAGGAAGGTTCTTCTGGCACAGGGTCAGGTTGGTATCCCTTCAGCTCCTACCCATCTGGGTCGGGATATCACAGCATCTACAACCCCCTTACAAATGCCTCCTCTGACCACTTTGGCAGTTTCAGAGCATTTGGATCTGAGCCATCCATTTCCATCTGTCTTGGATCTGAGGATTTCTCTTAGAGCTCCGGTCCAGTTGGATCCAGGGAAGTACTGTAGCCACAGTCTGCCTTTTGGATCTTAAGTGTTACATTTGACTCAGAAGCTTTCGGAGCTGTCTTTACACCTTGGAGCCTCAGCATTGGACAGCACGGCTCCGGCTTCTACTTTGGAGGGTTTGCCCTAAGGGCAGGGGGGGGGGGCACTATGGTTCAGAAGCTTGTTTTCTCAGATCTTACATCTTTCCTTCCTCCAAGCCACTCTGCCTTCAAAGCTGTAAACTGGGTGTTTTCTGCTCCAACAGAACAGATGAAGCCATCCCTCTCAGATCCTAAATATTCTACCATCATTTCTTGGCACTCCGAACCTCACCATCTCCATCCACAGGGGCAGCCAGTACCATTACTGCAGGTTCCCTCCCAGGGAATTGTAATTTCATCTTGTGATACCTCCCGTAAACATCACACCAAGGAGGTCCCTAAGAAGAGAATGTGCAAAAGGAATCATGTTGACTCCCCAGAGGAGTCTATCACCAAAGACACAGATTTCGAGGAGGGCGAAGGGTCCCTATGGTCACCTCCTGAAGATGTCTTTTTTAGAAACATCTTAGAAGTGCTTAAGCAGAGAGGTGACTGGATGCACAGTAACCCTACATCAGAGGAATCTGTTCTCCTGCAGGCTTTTAGTACTGGACCCTCTACCTCCTTGGTGACACTGTCCTCTGATGAGCTCAATGAATTATTCTCATGGTGGGTGTGGAAGGATCCAGACACCGCAGAACCCATTCCTTGGGGACCACACAGGATTATGGCACCATCTGTGGACAGGCAGTTCTGGAGTAAAGGGGTTCCTGTTGATGACATGGTCACTGTGGCGGCCAAAGAAGGAACTAGCTAAAGAAAGTTCCATGGTCCATCCCCCCAACATGGAGTCATGAGCGTTGGACAGATTTGGGAACCTTATATATGCCTCTTCACTTTTACACTGAGGTTGGTCAACTACTTGGCAAATTTTACAAGATTACAGAGGGATTTGATTAAGGAGTTATCAAATACTCTCTTGGGTGCTGTTTTGGAGCAAGTTCAGGCCTCTGTAACTTCACAGCTGACTACCCTTCAGTCCATATCCAGTTCATCCATGAGGTTTATCTCAAACATAGCAGAGGGAACCTCAAGGGCAGCAGGTTCAGGCATTTCTATAAGGACACATGCCTGGGTGTGCCTTTGTGAGTTTGTGGAGCCCTTCAAATCCTTTCAATAATGCCTCCTTTGACAGAACATCCTTATTTGGCCACAAGGTAAGAGACACTCTATCCAGGTGTGAGAAGGATGGAAAGACCCTGTCTGCCATAGGCATACATTTTTCAACCCCTCAATGAACCTTTTCCAGGAATCAGTGAGGTGGTCAGAAAATGCAGTTCAAAAAATCTCAGGGTTCTTTCCAGGACACATGTGGAGGAGGTTCCCCCAGAGGCAGAGGAGGGTACTCTAGTGGGTGTCGTCACCCACGCGGCAGAGGTGGCCCACAGAATCAGGGTTCCAGAAATTCATTCTTTGACAAACCCTACCAGTGCTCCCTGAAAGGAGGCCCAATTGCCCACCTCTGGAGGCAGTCAGGGACGATTATCCCTGCACCAGAGAGCCTGGCTAGATATAACAAAAAATACTTGTGCAGAGGATTATTTCCAGAGGATATATAATACCCTTTTCCCTTCCACCTCCAACTTCAAGAAAAATCCCTGATGTTCCACCCAGTCAGAGGAAGTAAAGAGCAATTCAAATACAAAAGCTGCTAGAAAAAAGAGTCATCTAAGAGGTCCTGTCAGACCAGACAGAATCCGGAACTTACTCAAGGTTCCTTTTAGTGCCAAAGAACACAGGGGACTGAAGAACAATTCTGGATCTCACCAAAAAAAACAAGACAGTTCAAAGAACCAAGTTTTGGATGGTCACGGTTCAGTCCAGTCTCCCTTTTTTGGGCAAGGATGACTGGATATGCTCAATAGATCTTCATGACGCCATATAAATATGAACAGACAATCCAGAAGGTATTTACACTTCTGGCTGACAGCCAATCATTACCAATTCAGAGTACTGTACTTTGGACTCACCACAGCCCCCAGGGTGTTTACCACATGCATAGCAGTTGCAGGAGCTCATATCAGTCTGCAGGGATTCCGAGTGTTTCCATACTTAGACAACTGGCTCAAATCCGCTCCGACCAGGCATCAAATCATACTGGCAAAGGGCCAGATTCTCTAGACTTGTTCTGTTCTGGGGATAACCATAAACTACAGCAAATCTCATATGAAACCTACCCAGAGCCTAGAGTTTATATGAGCAATTTTCAGTACGAAAACTACCATTGCATCTCTGCCACTATTGAGAGTTCAAACTATAAGGTCACAAGTCAAAAAGATAATCCACAGCGCCATGATTTCAGCCCATCTGATCCTTCAAGACCTGGGATTGATGGCGTCAGCAATACCATTAGGCAGAATTTACATGAGAATTCTCCAATGGATGCCAGCTTCCCAGTGGTCGATTCTTCATAAATCTGTGTCATACCAGATAAGAATCACTCAGGCATGCAAGACAGACTTGGAATGCTGGATTCATTCAGACCAAGTTCTTCTAGGCTGGCCATTCATTCCCCCCTTAACCCAAGGCCATAGTGACCACAGACACTTCCCAGTTGGGGGGGGGGGGGGCATTATCTTTGGAAGACAGTCCATGGCACCTGGTCCTCATGGAGGCCAAATTGCACATAAATGTCCTAGAGATGACAGCAGTGCTGTTAGGGACCATTGCAATACAAATGAACATGTCAGTGGTCTGGTACATCAACAAACGGAGAGGAACCAAATCCTACCCATTGTGTTGAGAAGCTATGTGGCAGTGGGTGATCTCTTCCAACTGCTGTCTCTTAGCAATGCACATTCTGGGGAAATACAATGTGATAGCAGACAAACTGAGTAGGTACATTCTTCTACCCCACGAATGGTAACTCATAAAGAACATTGCAGACATGATATTCTGTCAAGGGGGCCAGACTTGCTGTGATCTATTTCCTTCCCCCCTGAACAACAAGTGCAGCAGCCAATCTGCTCTAATCCTTCCAGAGGGGGAACTTCGAGGGATGCTCTGCCCCCTGGTCTCCTGTACATGTATCTGCCCACTCCCTTAATTCCCAAATTCCTTCAGAAAGCTTCCAGGTTGAAGAGCAAAGTCAACCTCATTGCTCCATATTGGCCTTGACAGATTTGTTTTCCCTTTCTTTGGCCTACCTGATTCAACCACCTTGGATTCTGGCTCCAACTCCAGACCTTCTGTCTCACCCAACAGACATGATTACACCCAGATTTGGCAAACCTCAGGCTGACTGCCTTGCTTTTCCAATTCCACTGATAGCCAGACAACCAATGCTCTCTTCTCCTGTCCATCGTATTTTAATGTCTTCCATAAAACTTCCACCAGGAAACTATACTCCAGCAAATGGAAAAGATTTGTTTTTGGACTCAAAAAAAAAAAAACAATGAATCTTTTACAGCTCCCATACATAATATATTGGATTGTTTATCACATTTCTTTGAAGGAGCTAGTTCTTAGGTCCAGTTAGCAGCAATAACAAATTTCCATGTTGGGATAAATGGCTCATCATTAGCATCTCATAAGCTAAGCAAAGCATTTTTAAGAGGCGTACTACTCTTAAGGCCTCCCTTTAAAGATCTTACTCTTCCTTGGGACCTAAATTTACTGCTGTAGTACCTTATTCATCCCCCATTTGAACTCTCAGCTACCTGTGACCTTAAATGTCTTTCACAGAAGACAAATTTTCAGTAGTCATTACTTCGGCCAGAAGAATTTCTGAGATCCAAGAATTATCCTCAACTCCCATATTTGATTTTTCATAGAGACAGGGTGACTTTACACACCAGTGCATCATTCCTTCCAAAGGTGGTGTCAGAATCTAATATTAATCGGTCTATTAATTTGCCTGTATTCTTCCCAAATTTTCTAACAAAGGTGAATATGAGCTACACTTACTGGATGTTCACAGGCAGTTGCGTTTTTACTTACATAGGACTAAGCACATCAGAAAATCAGATCAACTGTTTATTTCATTTACAGAACCCACATCGGGTAAACCAGTTATCAAGGTGACACTATCTAAATGGATAACAAATTGCAGTTCCTTTGTGCATAACAAATTGGGCAGCACTCTGACAAAAATGATTCAAGCTCATTCTGCTAGATTCATGGCAACTTCCTCAGTATTTCAATCCAGAATGTCCTTGGATGGTATTTGTGTATCGGCTACTTGGGTTACCCCTCATACATTTATCACTCATTACAAATTAGATCTGGTCTCCAAGAGGAAGGGCATCTTTTGGTTCTGTGGTCCTCAGGAATATCCTTCCTTGAGTCTGCCGTGGAAATTAGGTAGCTGGGGACTCTGTCCCATCAGTTGAGGACAGAATGAAAATTGACAACATCAGATAAAGAAGTTATCACCATAACGTTATGTACTCACCATAATGTTATGTACTCACCATAACGTTCCATCTCCATTTTCATTCCTCCTCAACTCCCCTCCCACCAACCCCATCCTAAAGGCTTCTGGAAGATCGAGTGTTTATAGACTCATTTGACCTTTTTATATGCGCAACTCCAGATATAGCTTCTCCACAGGAAGTTTCATCTTTTACTTTCTATTGTAGCAGCAAACAAGATCTGAGGTAAATTGGGTTGGTGGATTGTGGGTAAGGGAGAAGCTTGAGAGTTTCTGGTTGCCACGAGTTTTAGCAATGGCTGAGTCGGATCTGATGGATCGGATATGAATCCATCAGTTGAGGAAGAATGAAAATGGACAACACAGATGGAACTTTATGGTGAGCACATAACGTCTTTTTTTACCCTCATTCATGGTCTTAGTGCCTTTCTCAAAGAAATTCACTAGATTTAGTAGGCATAAACTTCCCTTGACAAAGCCAAATTGGGTTAAGTCCAGTGTGTGGAGATCTAACATGCTTTTAATTTGCTGAGTCACCTTTGTGCTTCACTGAGACTGTGCATGCTCTGGAATTGGCTAGAAAGCTACGGGGTTTATTGGGGGTTTCTGCAGGTCCTGAAGCACTCCCATGTGCTTGGGCCTGTTTCTTTTAATCACGTGCTGCATACTATCAGCATTAGCACTAGAAGATACTGGAAGCATGCATTTCTCATTTGTAAGCATATTCGTGTGCTTTTCTGTGAGCTCATATATTTGACAATTCTCTATGGCCTTATTCAAAGTTAAATCACTGTCTTGAACAAAATCTTTCTCACAGCATCATCCTTAATACCACACACAAGTCTGTCCTTTATCAACTCATCCCTTAAATCACCAAATCTGCACGTTTTAGCTTTCTTTCTCAAGTCAGTTATATATGCTGAAAAAGTTTCCCAAGGCTTTTGATCCCTTGTGCAAAATAAGTGCCTTTCCATTGTAATATTCGTTTGGGGGTTACACATTTCTCTAAATTTACATTTTAAGCACTCGGGGTCTTTCCTTGATTCAGCCGATACCACTATATGGCGGTTTCCCTCTCCTCTACAAACACAGCAGGTGCATACACAAATGAATTCTCTCTTTCTATGACCTCTGAACCAGCTAAATTAAGCAGAATAAATGCTTTTGTACATGGATCTATGTCAGAAAATGCAGCTTGTATGAAAATATCATACTCTTGCTCAAACACTCTCCAATTCTCTGCAATATTATTAGCAAATACAAGTGGACCAGGTTTCCGAAATCCTTTAGCCATACCAACAAAGTATGTTTAAACCCACTGCAAAAATGGCCCTTGCAATTATATACAAACACACACACACCAGGTACTTGTAATAACATTCAGATGCACAACAAACTCTTCAAAATACTGTATTTTGCAAAATATGCTTTGAAATGGCTGTACTTTGTGAAATAACTCTACTGTAATACTGTACAAACATGTGAACACCTTGTATACTTCGGATATTTTGAATAGCTTTAACTAATGCAAAAAAGTAGCACATAGCGAAAAATGCAATCGTTTTCCTTGTTTTATACATTTTATGCGATTCGGACATTGTTTCAAACATTTTCGTAACTATTTTGAATATTTTTATCAATATGTCACCATTTCGTACAGTTCGTTTAATTAGAAATTCATTTTGAGTATTCTGAGTGCTTCATTTTATATTTTTTGAGTAAGAAATAATTTATGCAAGTTTTAGTACCTGGAATTCATTTCTGACTTGTTTTGCGAGTTGTACATGCAATAGGGATGATCCATTAATGTATATTCCTCCAACATTAACTGAGTTCCTCTTGGTCTTGATTCTGGATCCCATTCTGACACCATGTCACTCATCCTATGCTATGATTCAAGATGAACAGGCAGGGTAGCTAGTTTACATACTTTATTATATAGAAACACATCAGGATAGCAGCAACATAAAATATAAACAAACTGATTAACTGACAGACCATTACATACATGCATGCTTACATCTCAACAGCTCTCCACAAAATGGCAGTATGGCTCGCATGTGCGCAGTATTTACACACATGTGCAACCTCATGGAAAGCTGCTTAAGGGTATACATACATACTGAACTACACCAAATCCCTGACTACTGGGTCAACTCTTAGGGGTGTATTGTCAATATGACTTCCCAAACGGTACTATTATGCATTTCTTGGCATTTAGTTTTAGTCCATGGCTCTGGCACCAGTTGTTTGTGTCAGCCCTTCCTGGAAAACATTTGTGTTGGCAGGTGATTCAATGACAGCTCCTAATTTGCAATCATCTGCAAATTTAGTCAGCCAGAGGACACTGTTGTTGGCCTTGACGTCAGAGAAGTAAATATTAAAAAGAAGCGGTCCCAGGACTGATCCCTGAAAAACTCCACTTGTGACTAGTTTCTTTCTGGAGGTGGACTCCCCAGTTCTAACTTCATGGGTCCTGTCTGTGAGCCAGCTGGCTATCCACCAGGTGACATATGGGTTTGTACCTAACCTCTTAAGTTTGTCACCAATGCCCAAGTGGGGGACTGTGTTAAATGCCTTGGCCAGGTCAAGGTACACAGAACCAGTTTGCCCTCATCCATTGCTTTGTTGACCTTCTCAAAGAGTGAACTAGTACGGCATATATAGTATGACACAACATACTATGTTGGCATGGTGTGGCACAGAATGGTATGGTATGGCATGATATACTGTGCAGTAGTTTAGCAGGTACAGTGTGACACAGCATATCATGGTGTATGGTGTGGTACGGAATGGTTTGGCATGTATAGTATGACACAGCATAGCATGGTTGTATGGTATGGTATTGTATAGTATGCTATGGCACGATATACTGCAGAATACTATGGCAAGTATAATGTGACACAGCATAGCATGGTGGTATGGTGTGGTGTGGTATGGCATGCTATGGCATGATATAGTGTAGAACAGTATGGCAAGTATAACGTGACAAAGCATAGCATGGTGGTATGATATGGCATGCTATGGCATGATACACTGTAGAATAGTATGGCAAGTATAATGTGACAAAGCATGGTGTGGTGTGGTATGGTATGCTATGGCATGACATACTGTAGAATAGTATGGCAGGTATAATGTGACAAAGCATAGCATGGTGGTATGGTATGGTGCATTATAGAATGGTATGATATGCTATGCTATGGCATGATATACTGTGGAATAGTATGGCATGTTTAGTATGACACAACATAGTATGGTGTGGTATGGAATGGTATGGCATGATATATTGTGGAATAGTAAGGCATGTTTAGTATGACACAACATAGTATGGTGTGGTATGGAATGGTATGGCATGATATATTGTGGAACAGTATGGCATGTTTACTATGAAACAACATAGTATGGTGGTATGGTATGGTATAGCATGATTAACTGTCATGGTATTTATTTATTTACATTTGTTTACCAGGAAAGTCCGATTGGGCCAGAAGCCCATTTTCAGTGGAGGCCTGGGGAGCAAAGCTCCACAGAAATATAAGCAAAATACAATTACATAGTACACTAGTATACTTACAGTAAGATGCAGAATGCACATCATCTAGTTAGTCTATATAAAGTAGTATTCAGTACAGTTATCTAGTAGATACAGGTTCAAAAAGAAAAACACACCAGCATTTCAGTGAAGATCACTGTGAGAAAAATAAAATTAGTACTGTGTATATATTAAATAATAGTTATGAACAAATGAGATTTCCTTGATATATGTTTATTTTTGAGTAGTAGTAACACTGAGGAGAGGGAGAAAATGAGGTAAGGAGTGGACAGCGTGTTGGGAGAGTTATAGATATCTTCTTGTCAGTTAGGTCTGGCACAGGAGCAATGCCAGTTTTTGGACAGATGTTCAAATAGTAGTTGTTTAAAGCTGGTAGATTCAGGTGTGTTTTGGAGGGTGTGGGGTAGACAGCTCCATAATTTGGCGATCTGATTTGAGAATAGGTCTTTACCGTGAATGCTGTTAGCTTTGTTTACTGAGAGAAATTTTCTGTCTGCAGATCTTAGACTTCGTAGGCATGAGTAGGGAACAAGTTCCTTGAGGGATGGGCAACTGTCAGGATGGAAGATGATATTGTGTGTGAATTTAAGTTGGTAGAGATGGAGAAGGTTAGGTAGCTCGAGCCAATTTAATTTATGTAGAGCAATACAATGGTGGGTATGGTTTGGAAGGTTGGCTGCAAAGCGAGCTATTTTCTTGTAGCAAGTTTCCAATTTGGTTAAGTCTGATTTTTTTTAAGTTGGTAAAGAAGGGGAAAGCATACAGGAGCATAGAAAGGAGGAAGGTTCTGGATATGGCTAGTCTGGTATTGTCAGTGAGGAATGGCTTGCTTCTGTACAGTGAGCCAAGTTTGATGTGAACTTTTGTATTTGTTATCTGTTGGTCAAATCTGAGTTTGTTGTTGATTGTCACGTCAAGGAGTTTTGTATGCTCAACTGGTTGTGTGACTGTGTTGTTTGCTGACAGAATGGTGAAAGGAGGTGTGGTCATTGAATGTTTGCTACTGGTAAATAGCATTAACTGTGTCTTTTTGGGGTTGAGGATTAGTTGTGATTTACTTAGATATGTTTCTATATCATTAAAAGCTTGTTGGGCTCTATTTGGAGGTCTGGTAAGGTATTTAATGAGCAGATTAAAACTGAATCGTTCGCATACTGAACTACTTTAGTGTGTGTTGTGGATGAGGGTAGATCATTGGAGAAGATGGTGAAAAGAATGGGTCCTAGTATGGACCCTTGGGGGACTCCGACTGAGACAGGCAGAAGTGGTGAGAGTTTGGATTTCCATTGTACTGTTTGTTGTCTGTCAGAAAGACAGCTTAGAAACTAGGAGAGGGAAGTCTTTAGTAGGTTTAGTGAGGCATGAGTACTAAGGAGTTTCTGATGGGAGACCGTGTTGAACGCTTTTGACATGTCTAGGATGATTGATGCTACTTGCTAGTTTGAATTTCTCAGATGGTTGATAGTATTAGAGAAATTAATTAGGGTTGTGGTGGTGCTGTGTTTCAGTCTGAAACCGTGTTTGGAGGGAGAGATAAGGTTGTGAGATAGGTATTGTAGTAATTGAGTGTGGAAAATTATTCCAGAATTTTGACACGGGGGAAAGGATGGCTATGGGTCTGTAACTGTGAAAGTGATACACTGTGGAATACTTTGTAATGTATAGTGTGATTATGTGCGGTACTGCCAGCTATGCCAGGAGAAGTAGGGCAGTGGATGTGTAACATATGCCAGCACAGCTAGCTGGAATTTTGTAAAGAATTATATGTCATTTGCATATCAAACTGATCTGTACAGGTACTTGTGTTGAAAATGTATTTGTAAAGCTGCTTGTGTTAAAAATGTACCAATAATAGGTCCTGCTGGACAGAAAAGAAATATACATGTATGTCAGACTGTACTGTAATTGATGAAATGAATATATTGTAACACAGGATACTAGAAGAGAATAGGTTAATCTCAGTCCAGCTAACTTTGAAAAATAGTTTGAAATTAAATTACCTGGTTTAGGCCATAAAACTTGTATCTTACAGTTTTGATTGCAGCCAGAGACAAAAGGTCTGTGAAAACCAAGACTAGGAATCCTACTGTATTGTCCTTAGGGGGTGAACTAATTGTTACCCTGGAAGAGTGGAAGTTTTGAAATGGTTTTATAGCTTCCAGATGCTATAACATACCTTAGCAAAGCTGTGTGTGTGTATGGTAACACATAGGTGCTAGATTATCATTCATTTGCTAGTAAACAAGGGTGGTATGGGAACCAGAGTCAGATGACCAAATGTATGTGATGTCATTTTGTAATCCAGCATTGAAATGATGTTTTAATACTAGACAAGACAGAAGTCTCAGAGCACTCTGTTTTTGAAACCTGACAAAGAAGCACACCTCATCTACTTCATCTTGTCTTGCTCTAGTAAGTGAACTAGGGAACAGTAATTATTTAGATCAGTCAGGAAAATATAGTGAGATTAGTTAGTATTGTTTTTCTGTATCTGTGTGAACCTTTCCATCCGTATTATTTTTAATATTTCCTGTGTCTGAAACTCTGGTGTTTATTGTAAATAGATAGTTAGTATTCTCATGTTCTTTTATTATTTATTATTAAATATATTTAAAGTTTTCATTGTGGTTGGTCCCTTAGATAATATTTTAACCCTTGAGAGCGCTTATATTTATTTGGTGACACTGTGGCACTCCCGAGAATCTTCCTGCATTGGTCAAGCACTAACATTTGTATTAGTATTAATTTTATTCAGTATACTTGGGTATTCTTGTAAGAGCCTTAAAATAGCTGGTGAGTGGCAGTGAATCTACCGTATAGTGTGGGCCAAGATGGAAGAGCTAGTAAATTTGTGCCAGTGCTTCCCAGGGGTGTGTGTGTGTGTTTGTGTGTGTGTGTGTGTGTGTGTGTGTGTGTGTGTGTGTGTGTGTGTGTGTGTGTGTGTGTGTGTGTGTGTGTGTGTGTGTGTGTGTCTGTGTAAATCAAATCTCAAACAGTGTGTGTGTCAGCTACTTGGAGCAGGGACCCAGACCACTACTTTCACAGAAATGGTGGTGGAGGACTTGGCTTGGAACACTTGGCTGAGGAATCAACTCTACAACTGTGTCACAAGGGAGTCTTACTAGGGGCCTGGCTAGGGAAATGGGAACCCAGCCCTAGACTGGGTTCCCTGTGTGCTCTTAAGGGAAATTGTGCTCGGTGGAGAGAGGTGCATCTGAAATTACTGTGTGCATCTATTTTTGTTCCAAATGAATGCCCCTCATTGGTGTCTGTGTGAGGACTGAGGCTCCTTGATTGCTGTTCTAGAGGAGGGAAGTCACATATAGTATGACAAAGCATAGCATGGTGGTATGGCATGGTGTGATATGGAATGGTACAATAAGGTTCAGCATGGTATGACATGTATAGTATGACAGAGCATAGTATGGTGGAATGGTACAGTGTGCTATGGTATAGCATGCTGTGGCATGGTATACTGTGGAATAGTATGGCATGTACAGTATGACACAACATAGTATGGTCTGGTATGGAATGGTATGGCATGACATACTGTGGAATACTATGGCATGAAAACCACAGTGAAAAACTTCTCTAAAGCAAATTTCACACTCCTCAAAACCAAGGTGGAATCCTTCAAAGCCCCCGGGCCTGTGGAAAATATGGCCCAGACCACAGAATCCTTTAAAAACGCATTCTATGAACAAATTCAGGAATGCGTGGATCATGCAAACCCAAATAAAACCAAGACCCAATCCTCCAAAGTCAGGCGTCCTGTCTGGTGGACCCCAGCCATAAACAAACTATACAATAGAAGGAGGAAGCTACTACATGATACTGTACTCATCACTCATTAGACCTATGATTGAGTACAATGCCCCGTTCGGAATGTATCTGACCAGACACCTGATGCAGCTTGAAAGGCCCCAAAAGTTCCTCACCAAAAGGATAAAGGGTCTCAAAAATATGTCTTATGCTGCCCGACTGAAAGAACTCCAGCTTTATTCAGTCTCATACCGCTTGCTCAGAGGTGACCTGTGCCTGACATATAAGGCCATGTCAAACCCAGATTTGATGAATATGCTTCACCTCAAAAAATCTAGATCCCTCAGAACCACAAGGGCGGGAGACTTAAACCTTGACACGGTTATAAATAGAACGTGCTGGAGGGACAGATTCATCACCCAGAGACTCCCTATGCTGTGGAACAAAATCCCGGTACATGTGAGGCAGAGCACCTCGCTGGCCTTGTTCAAGAGGAATCTTGACCAATGGATGGGAGATCGCAGATATACCCCAGGGATTACTTCAGTGTCACTGCTTGACAGAGGCACAGAAAAATGATAGGCATAGTTTTTATTCAAACTAAAGGGGTGGCGAAAGCCACATAACTATGGGCTAGGCTTATAAATGCCCTTGGGCAGATAGCCTAGTATGAACCTATGAACCTATGAGCAAAATCCCAAAAAGGGAAGGCATCTCTGATCAGTATTAGCAAAAAACTAGAGGCACTCATAAAATCATCTAAGGCCAGCTTTGAGAGAAAAATTGCACAGGACACTAAGGATAATCACAAGGCTTTCTTTAGTTATGTTAGGAACCTGGGTGGGAATTCCCAGATATGCACAGAATTAGTCCAAAATGACAAAAAATACACTGAACCCACAGACATTGCCAACATCCTAGCTGACAGGTTCAGCGCAAACTTCTCCCCCCCCTCCCCACCAAAAGGGCAAATATGTATCCCAGCAGAGTGCTGCCCCCCTGACATGTCAGATGCTCAGGTAAGAGCTGCCCTCTCCAAAGCAAAAAACACGGCATCAATGGGACCAGACGGTGTCCCGGGCTGCATCCTACATGAACTCCAAGAAGAGCTAAACCCAAACATAAAACTACAGTTCAATCTCAGCCTTACTACAGGATATGTACCCAAAGAGTGGCGTATAGCAACAGTGGTCCCTCTCCACAAAGGTGGTGCCTCAACGGATCCTGGAAACTATCGCCCCATAAGCCTGACTAGCTTGGTCTGCAAAGCTATGGAAAGGATCATCATGGACCTCATAAATAAAGATATTGGGGACCTACAGACACTGGATCCTACCCAGTTCAGCTTTGTTAAAGGCAGATCCTACCTCTTAAACCTGGTCAATTTCTTTGAAACAGTCACCAAGGCCATTGACGATGGGAAGGTGGTCCACACAGCCTACCTGGACCTTGCAAAAGCCTTCGATACAATACCCCACTCGGGCATTACAGATAAGCTCACCAGCTTAAATATAAACCCCTATGTCACTAGATGGGTTGCAAACTGGCTCAAAGACAGAACCCACATGGTTAGAATTGCTGGAGCCATGTCAGACTCCAAACCAGTTACAAGTGGCGTCCCACAAAGCTCAGTCCTGGGACCTCTCTTGTTCGGTATATATTTCTCGGAGGTACAGGCCAACAGGGAAGGACTGTGGCTGACCAAGCTCGCAGATGACTGCAAACTAGGCGCCATAATCGACTCTCCAGCCGACACAAGCATCCTACAAAAGGGCCTCATAGAAACAGACAACTGGTGCCAGAGCCATGGCATCAAGCTAAACACCAAAAAGTGTATAGTCGTCCCCTCTGGCAAAAACAAAGTGCCCACAAATTACCACATAGGTGGTAATCCATTAAGTACGGAAGAAGTAATTAGGGACCTGGGGACCCATGTTGATAGCAATCTCTCATTTGAAAACCACGTGGCCAAAGTGGTTAGAAAAACATTTTATATAGCCCACCTAATCATGAAGGGATTCACATCTAGATCAGGGGAGGTCACCGTGCCTCTTTACTCATCAGGCCCATAATTGAGTACAATGCCTCTTTTGGGATTTACCTTACCAGACACCTGCAGCAACTGGAAAGACCCCAAAAGTACCTCACCAAGAGGATCAAAGGGCTCAAACAGATGCCATATGCTGCCTGGTTAAAGAAACTTCAGCTCTACTCAGTGGCATACCGCCTGCTCAGAGGCAATCTGTGCCTGACGTAAAAAGCCATGTCCAACCCGGAATTAATGGACATGCTGCACCTCAGAAAATCCAAATCCCATCGAGCTACGCGCTCGAGAGACTTGAACCTCAGCACTGAAATAAATAGGACATGCTGGAGGGACAGATTCATAACCCAGAGGCTCCCTTCACTCTGGAATAAAATCCCAGTCCAGGTTAGGCAGAGTCCCTCATTGACTCTCTTCAAGAGGAATCTTGATGAGTGGATGGGAGATCGTAGGTTTACCCTGGGTATCACTTCTGTGTCACTGTTAGACAGAGGCACAGTATACTAACCTCGAAAAAGGGCATAGCAAAATTCATTTAAAATGGGTGGCGAAAGCCAAACGCACTCTGGCTAGGCTTATAAATGCCCTAGGGCAGATAGCCTAGTATGAACCTATGTATAATATGATATATACTGCATAGCGCAGCATCGGGCAGCGCTGCTTAATTGGGTTTAAACCATTCTCGGCTCCACAAAGTCTGCTCTTCACTTTTTCCCTTAGAACTGATCTAGTTCTCATAATAAACACCCTATTCCCACTCTAAAGCCTGGCACTTGCTCACTAAAGCAATTATATAAGTCAGCACTAAAAAATTAAAAGCACTACACCCTCACAAACTCCCCTTGAGTACTTTGTTCCCCATTGGCCTTTTTTTCAATTATAAAGGAATTCCCAATACTATTCTAGCATGTCCAAAGGTCAGTTGTCAATCTCCTCTCCGGTCCAGCTGATGAATCTGGGAATCTTGAGGCAATGTTACAACTGCCTCATGTACACAGATAACCCTCTCCACCTCCCAACAAATTCCAACACATGTGAGAGATGCAACCATATAGCCAAACTGGAGGCTAAGCTCTCTCAACTCAGTGCTGGCATAACCAGTCAGGAGGAGAAGGAAACCACACTCACTACAATTCCAGACTGACATAGACCTACCACGACAGCAAACCAAACACATAAACACACAAAAACATACTCGGAGGCTCTAAATAAAAATATGCCTAAGCAGCAGAGACCTCCAAAGCAGAAACCCAAGCAACCGCTACCCCAAAACAAAACACGTGCAACACATAGCTCACAAAGCCAGTGTGCCGAACAGTCACAGCCCTTAAGGCTAAACAACACACCTGATACAACACTTGTAATAGGTGACTCTATCATCAGGCACACTGACGTCCTGCTCACCAGGCTGAACAAGGAGAAGGTCACGGTGAGCTGCCTGTTGGGCGCTAGGATCCGCCACATAACATAAGCACTCAGGTCACTCCAAGGCAAGTACAAATATGACTCAGTCATTGTCCATGCTGGTGTGAATTACCTGAGACGTACCTCCCTGGACTACATGAAAAGAGACATAGAAGAGCTCTCTGAGCATGTAGCCCAGGCCGGTATGACCCTGACCTTGAGTAGCATCTTACCCTCACCAAGAATGATGCCACAATATGAAGACAAGATGATCAATTTCAACAATTGGCTTATGTATTGGTGTCATTCAAAGGGGATCCAATGCCTGTCTGCCTGGGATGACATGCTCGAAGCCACGACGCTTCGCTAGGGACGGCTTGCAGCTGTCACCCCTGGGCTTTCAGATATTGGCAAAGGCTCTTGCCACCCCCATAGTGCCTTTTTTAGGTAATGCTCAAAAGACAAACCCACCTCCATAGGTATCACAAGGGATAAGAAACTAAGAGTAATGCTACTCAACGCCAGAAGTCTAAACCTCAAGATGCACACACTCGAAACTCTCCTTAGCATGGAGAACATCGATATCTGTGCAGTAACAGAAACCTGGTTCAAGGCTCCCGAGAGCAACCCAGCACTACCAGGTTATACCTCATACCATGTTTTTTGGCCCCAAAACTTGGACCGAACCACAAAAGGAGGGGGAGTATCAATATTCGTCAAAGATACCCACACCTCCAGATTGGTGGCACAGCACGAAGCATCAGAGACTATCCATGTGCAACTAACAGTGGGTAAAACTGCCTTGCAGTTTATAGCCTGCTACAGACCACCCTCCCAAACCCAGGAACCCCACTTGGCCTTCCTGAGAACACTGGAAAATATGAAGGTCTCTCCAAACACCATTATATTGGGCGACTTCAACTACCCTAACATAGACTGGGAGCATTACTCTAGCTCCAACACCCTAGCCCGAAGGTTCCTAAAATTTATAAACTCAAATGCTATGGAACAACTTGTTGCCACTCCCACAAGAGGGGAAAACATACTGGACCTGATCATCACCAACATGGGGACTCTATGCTCCAGACCAGAAGTGTATCCCTCACTGGTAAGATCAGACCATAAACTAATCTCACTAGATATTCACATCCCGACCCCAGCCCCTGCCCAGAAAACCACAGTGAAAAACTTCTCTAAAGCAAATTTCACACTCCTCAAAACCAAGGTGGAATCCTTCAAAGCCCCCGGGCCTGTGGAAAATACGGCCCAGACCGCAGAATTCTTTATAAATGCATTCTATGAACACCTCCAGGAATGCATGGATCATGCAATCCCAAATAAAACCAAGACCCAATCCTCCAAAGTCAGGCGTCCTGTCTGGTGGACCCCAGTCATAAACAAACTATACAATAGAAGGAGGAAGCTACTACATGATAGAGCAAAATCCCAAAAAGGGAAGGCATCTCTGATTAGTATTAGCAAAAAACTACGGGCACTCATAAAATCGTCTAAGGCCAGCTTCGAGAGAAGAATTGCACAGGACACTAAGGATAATCACAAGGCTTTCTTTAGTTATGTTAGGAACCTGGGTGGGAATTCCCAAATATGCTCAGAATTAGTCCAAAATGACAAAAAATACACCGAACCCACAGACATTGCCAACATCCTAGCTGACAGGTTCAGCACAAACTTCTCCCCCCCCTTCCCCACCAAAAGGGCAAATATCTATCCCAGCAGAGTGCTGCCCCCCTGACATCTCAGATGCTCAGGTAAGAGCCCCCCTCTCCAAAGCAAAAAACACAGCATCAATGGGACCAGACGGTGTCCCGGGCTGTGTCCTACATTAATTCCAAGAAGAACTAAACCCAAACATAAAACTACTGACCAGAAGTGTATCCCTCACTGGTAAGATCAGATCATAAACTGATGTCACTGGATATTCACATCCCAACCCCACCCCCTGCCCAGAAAACCACAGTGAAAAACTTCTCTAAAGCAAATTTCACACTCCTCAAAACCGAGGTGGAATCCTTCAAAGCCCCCAGGCCTGTGGAAAATACGGCCCAGACCGCAGAATCCTTTATAAATGCATTCTATGAACACCTTCAGGAATGTATGGATCATGCAATCCCAAATAAAACCAAGACCCAATCCTCCAAAGGCAGACGTCCTGTCTGGTGGACCCCAGCCATAAACAAACTATACAATAGAAGGAGGAAGCTACTACATGATAGAGCAAAATCCCAAAAAGGGAAGGCATCTCTGATTAGTATTAGCAAAAAACTAAGGGCACTCATAAAATCGTCTGGGGCCAGCTTCGAGAGAAAAATTGCACAGGACACTAAGGATAATCACAAGGCTTTCTTTAGTTATGTTAGGAACCTGGGTGAGAATTCCAAGATATGCTCAGAATTAGTCCAAAATGACAAAAAATACACCGAAACCCACAGACATTGCCAACATCCTAGCTGACAGGTTCAGCGCAAACTTCTCCCGCCCCTCCCCACCAAAAGGGCAAATATCTATCCCAGCAGAGTGCTGCCCCCCCTGACATCTCTGATGCTCAGGTAAGAGCCGCCCTCTCCAAAGCAAAAAACACAGCATCAATGGGACCAGACGGTGTCCCGGGCTGCATCCTACATGAACTCCAAGAAGAGCTAAACCCAAACATAAAACTACTGTTCAATCTCAGCCTTACTACAGGATATGTACCCAAAGAGTGGTGTACAACAACAGTGGTCCCTCTCCACAAAGGTGGTGCCTCAACGGATCCTGGAAAACTATCGCCCCATAAGCCTGACTAGCTTGGTCTGCAAAGCTATGGAAAGGATCATCATGGACCTCATAAATAAAGATATTGGGGACCTACAGACACTGGATCCTACCCAGTTTGGCTTTGTTAAGGGCAGATCCTGCCTCTTAAACCTGGTCGACTTCTTTGAAACAGTCACCAAGGCCACTGACGAAGGGAAGGTGGTCCACACAGCCTACCTGGACCTCGCAAAAGCCTTTGATACAATACCCCACTCAGGCATTATAGATAAGCTCACCAGCTTAAATATAAACCCCTATGTCACTAGATGGGTTGCAGACTGGCTCAAGGACAGAACCCACATGGTTAGAATTGCTGGAGCCATGTCAGACTCCAAACCAGTTACAAGTGGCATCCCACAAGGCTCAGTCCTCGGACCTCTCTTGTTCGGTATATATTTCTCGGAGGTACAGGCCAACACAGAAGGACTGTGGCTGACCAAGTTCGCAGATGACTGCAAACCGGGCGCCATAATCGACTCTCCAGCTGACACAAGCATCCTACAAAAGGGCCTCATAGAAACAGACAACAGGTGCCAGAGCCATGGCCTCAAGCTAAATGCCAAAAAGTGTATAGTCATCCCCTTTGGCAAAAACAAAGTGCCCACAAATTACCACATAGGTGGTAATCCATTAAGTACAGAAGAAGTAATTAGGGACCTAAGTTGATAGCAATCTCTCATTTGACAACCACGTGGCCAAAGTGGTTAGAAAAACATTTTATATAGCCCACCTAATCATGAAGAGTTTCACATCTAGATTAGGGGAGGTCATCGTGCCTCTTTACTCATCCCTCATCAGGCCCATAATTGAGTACAATGCCCCTTTTGGGATGTACCTTACCAAACACCTGCAGCAACTGGAAAGACCCCAAAAGTACCTCACCAAGAGGATCAAAGGGCTCGAACAGATGCCATATGCTGCCCGGTTAAAGAAACTCCAGCTCTACTCAGTGGCATACCGCCTGCTCAGAGGCGACCTGTGCCTGACGTATAAAGCCATGTCCAACCCGGAATTAAGGGACATGCTGCACCTCAAAAAATCCAAATCCCATCGAGCTACACGCTCAAGAGACTTGAACCTCAGCACTGAAATAAATAGGACATGCTGGAGGGACAGATTCATAACCCAGAGGCTCCCTTCACTCTGGAATAAAATCCCAGTCCAGGTTAGGCAGAGTCCCTCATTGACTCTCTTCAAGAGGAATCTTGATGAGTGGATGAGAGATAGTAGGTTTACCCCGGGTATCACTTCTGTGTCACTGTTAGACAGAGGCACAGTATACTAACCTTGAAAAAGGGCATAGCAAAATTCATTTATAATGGGTGGCAAAAGCCAAACACACTCTGACTAGGCTTATAAATGCCCTAGGGCAGATAGCCTAGTATGAACCTATGAACCTATGACACAACATAGTATGGTGGTATGGAATGGTGTTTGGAGCATGATATGGCATGATACACTGTGGAATACTATGGCATGTTTAGTATGATACAGTACTGCATGGTGGCATGGGATGTTAGGGTATGATGTGGTATAGTATAGTATACAGACAGAGCACATCCTTTATTGATTCAGCCCTTAGTTCTGTTATATGGTCAGTTAGTGTGCATGAACTAATAAAAGTGTGTTTACTCTTTCGTGTCAGTCTAAATCTTGTGACAGATATGAGTCACTGTCTCTAGGAAACAGATACAGTACAACATTTACCTCATTTTTCTGTACTAGCATGACTATGATGATTTAGTTTTGATGGTAAAGTGCACAGTGCAGAGTTCACCCCTCAGCATGAACCATTTAGTTAGATTCATCAGTTCAGTTCATCTTACTGAGTTCTGCATATTCTGCGTCAATGCTCTGCATGTTCAGAGTACTGCATTTGACATTTTCATGTACAAAGCATCAGGTATTTGTACATCATCTTATGGGGCAATATTCCACTGCCTCCTACCATATTATACCATACCACACTATATTATATCACACCATATCATTCCATACTATACCATACCATATCATACCATATCATTCCATACTATACCATACTATGCTATGCTATACCAAACCATATCATGCCACACCATCCCACATGATGCCATAAAGTACCATACCATGCATTACTGTGCCATACTATATCATACTGCACCATAGTAGTCAGTACCATATCATATAACAGTCCATACCATATCATACCATACTATACAGTACCATGCCATAATAATACAATGGCATAGTAGTCAATACCCTACCATACTGTACCATATCATATTTTATCAAACCACAACATGTCATACTATACTGTACCATGCCATGACATACCATACCACACACCACATCAAATGATATCATAGCAATACCATACTAAACCACAGCATACCTTGCCAAACTATACCAATACTATAGCATGCCATATAATAGCAATGCCATGCCATACTATACCAATATCATATCATATCACCCCCATACTACAACAATACCATACCATATCATGCCATACTTTAAGTAGTGGAAAACAAGCTGTTTGTGCTCTGCCTGTTCCATTTCTCAATGACCTATTTGCCAAATGGAATTAATGCATACAAGTCATTTACTCACTACAGTGCCAGGTTTTATAAAAGAAAACTTAACTATTTTATATGCATGATCACTTAAAGAACAACGTTTTCACACTGACCTTGAAATACCTGAAAAGGAATAAACTGCTTCCATAAGGAGATCTTCATTTTCTGAAAGCTGGACATAGAGACTCTCTCCTCTCTCATCACATTTTGAAGTAGGATTGACTACATTTGTCCAAGACAGAAAAAAGAAAAACTTTTTGAGAACTTTCATGGAACATACATCTCATCTACCTCAACAAGGACATAATGTTAACAGTTTTAATTTTTACCACATGACAAGTTAAGACACTGCCTGAAGACACATTACAAGCTGCATAGGAGCTGGTCTGAGGGAATTGTCATCCTCACCTAGTTTGGAATTTTTCTTTACACAGTGCCCTTTGCTTCACCTCACATCTGATGTGCAATGTAATCAATGAACACAGCATCTCAGATTATAGAGCTTATAAAAATCCCTTTCCTTCCTCAGAGTGAGGGAGCCTGAAAAATGCCAACGATTCACATCTCCAAAGGTGATTCTTCAAGGAGTGGGTACACTAAGTTCCACAAAATATTAATTCTCTTCCTACATGCCATCCTTGGTACCGTGCAGTTGAAGATTATACTAATGAATAACAATTTCCAAACCGTGGAGTGTCATCTCATGCTCAAATTATAGCACTATGCAGGATGACTGTTAAAAGTCTTACTTCTTCTAGCTACTGTACTACTAATATACTAGAAAAAGATTCATAGGTAGGTACTAGGCTATCTGCCTGAAGGCATTTATAAGCCTAGCCAGAATGTTTTGGCTTTCGCCGCCCCCTTAGATTAGTTCCCTGTGCCTCTGTCCAGCAGAGCCACTGAAGTAATCCCTGGGGTAAACTTTCTGTTTCCCATCCACTTGTCAAGTTTTCTTTTGAAGAGTGTTAACGAGGAGCTCTGCCTAATGTAGATTGGGATATTGTTCCAAAGCATGGGAAGTCTCTGGGACTGGAATCTATTCCTCCAGCACATAATATTTATTGTTGTGGTGAGGTTTAGATCCCTAGAGCGTGTGGCTTTAGGGGATATGGTTTTCTTTAGGTAGAGCATGTCCATCAATTCTGGGTTGGACATAGCCTTCTATGTCAGGCGGCCAGAGATCACCTCTGAGTAGGCGGTATGCAACCGAGGACAGCTGGAGTTTCTTCATTCGAGCTGCATAGGGCATCTGTTTTAGGCCAGTGATCCTCTTGGTGAGGTACTTCTGTGGTCTTTCCAGCTGTTGCAGGTGTCTTGTAAGGTACATCCCAAATGGGGCGTTGTACTCTATGATGGGTCTGATGACTGATGAGTAGAGGGGCACAATGACCTCTTTTGATCTGGATGCAAACCCTTTTGTGATTAGGTGGGCCACATAGAAGGATTTTCTAACCACTTTGGCAATGTGATTATCAAAGGAGAGATTACTATCTACTTGGGTCCCCAGATCCCTTATTACGTCTTCTGTATTTAGGGAACTACCACCTATGTGGTAGTTTGTGGGTACGTTGTTTTTTTCCAAAGGGGATGACTATGCATTTTTTGACATTTGGCTTAAGGCCATGATTGTGACACCAGGTATCTGATTCAGTGAGACCCTTTTGGAGGATGTCTGTGTCATTCAGAGAGTCAATTACAGCCCGTAGTTTGCAGTCGTCTGCGAACCTGGTCAGCCATAGTCCTCTTGTGCTTGCCTGTACCTCTGAGAAGTATATGCCAAGGAGGAGGGGTCCTAGGACTGAGCCCTGGGGAACACCACTTGTAACTGATTTAGAGTCGGACCTAGCTCCTGCAACTCTCATCATGTGGGTTCTGTCCATGAGCCAGTTGGCAACCCATCTTGTGATGTAAGGGTTTATGTTCAGGCTGGTGAGCTTGTCTATACTACCAGAATGGGGAATGGTGTTGAAGGCCTTTGTGAGTTCTAGGTAGGCTGTGTGTACCACCTTTCCCTTGTCTATAGCCTTGGTAACTGTCTCAAAGTCGTCTGCCAGGTTTAGGAGGCATGATCTGCCCCTAGCAAAGCCAAACTGGGTAGGGTCCAGTGTTTGGAGGTTCCCAATATCTCTGTTAATGAGTTCCATGATGATGCGCACCATAGCCTTGCAGACCAAGCTAGTCAGACTTATAGGGTGATAGTTCCCGGGGTCTATTGCGGCTCCACCTTTGTGGAGCGGCGTAACCGTTGCTGTGCACCACTCTATGGGTACGTAGCCTGTGGAGAGGCTGAGTTTGAACAGTATGTTTAGGTGAGGGGTTAGTTCGTCTTTGAGCTCATGTAGGACGCAGCCTGGGACACCGTCCGGTCCCATTGATGCTGTGTTTTTAGCTTTGGAGAGGGCTGTTTTAACCTGTGTATCTGTGATTTTAGGGGCTCTACATTCTTCTGGTATGGTTATGGGACCTTTTGGGGATGAGAGGGGGGTGAAGTTTGCACTGAACCTGTCTGCCAGGATGTTGGTGATATCAGTCGGTTCAGTGTATTTTGTGCCATTCTGCACTAACTCTGTGTAGATCTGAGCATTGCCACTTAGATTCTTGACATAGCTAAAGAATGCCTTGCAGTTATCTTTGTAGTTCTTGACAATTTTTCTTTCGAAGCTTGCCTTGGATGATATTATGAGGGATCATAGTTTCTTGCTGATACTGATCAGGGATGTCTTCCCTTCTTGGGATTATACTCTTTTCTGTACTAGTTTCCTCCTTCTATTGTATCATTTGTTTATGGCAGGGGTCCACCAGACTGGTTTCCTTTTCTTGGAGGAGTGAGTCTTGGTTTTGCTTGGGATATGATCCATACATTCTTGTAGGTGCCCGTAGAATGCATTAGTAAGGGATTTTGCAGTTTGGACAGTGTTATCCTTTAGCATGGGGGCTTTGAAACTTTCCACCTCAGTCTTAAGTAACGTGAAGTTTGCTTTTGAAAAGTTTTTCATGGTGGTTTCCTTGTCTGGGGGTGGGGCGGAATGTGGATATCCAAATTGATTTGTTTATGGTCAGATCTAACCAGCGAGGGGTTGACCTCCAGTGTGGAACACTGGTCGCCCATGCTGGTGATGACCAGGTCCAATATGTTGTCACCTCTGGTGGGAGTGCTGACCAGTTGTTCCAGGGCGTTTGAATTTATAAATTCTAGGAAATGTTGGGCAAGGGAGTTAGTACTTGATTAGTTCTCCCAGTTAATGTTTGGGTAATTGAAATCACCCAATATTAGGGTGTTTGGTAGGACCTTTATGTTTCCCAGTGTTTTCAGAAATGTGGAATGGGGTCCTGGGAGGGGTTGACCTCCGGTGTGGAACACCGGTAGCCCATGCTGGTGATGACCAGTTCCAATATGTTGTCACCTCTGGTGGGAGTGTTGACCAGTTGCTCCAGGGCGTTTGAGTTTATAAATTCTAGGAAATGTTGGGCAAGGGAGTTAGTACTTGATTAGTTCTCCCAGTTAATGTTTGGGTAATTGAAATCACCCAATATTAGGGTGTTTGGTAGGACCTTTATGTTTCCCAGTGTTTTCAGAAATGTGGAATGGGGTCCTGGGATATGATGGGTGATCTGTAGCAAGCTACAATTTGGATTGCAGTTTTGCCCATTGTTAGCTGCACGTGGATGATCTCTGAAGCATCGTGCTGTGCCACTAACCGGGAGGTGTGAGTATCCTTGATGAATATGGATACACCTCCCGCCTTTTGTATTTCGGTCCAGGTTCTGTGACCAAAATGTATGGTATGAGTTGTAGCCTGGTAGTGCTGGGGGTGCTTTCTGGAGCCTTAAACCAGGTTTCTGCTACTGCACATATATCGATTTTCTCCATACTGAGGAGTGCCTCGAGTGCGTGCATTTTGAGGTTTAGACTTCTGGCATTGAGTAGCATTACCCTCAGTTTTTTGTTACTTGTGCTATTTACGGTGGTGGGTTTGTCTTTTGAGCCTTGCCTAAAAAAGGCACTATGGGGAGTGGCAAGAGCCTTGGCCAATATTCGAAAGCCTACGGGTGACAGATGCAAGCCGTCTCTAGCGAAGCAGCATGGCTTGTCGAGCATGTCATCCCAGGTGGACAGACATTGGAATGTAGTAAAGCTATACAAAAACTTTCTGTGATCCATAATTACTTATTACCACCAACTACAGGAAAACTTGGCGAAAAATGTGAATAGGATACTATAACATTTCTGACCGTGTTACCTGAAAATGACAGGTCATGGATTTCAGATTTAACACCTCCTCTGATAGTAAATTGTGTCAAACCAATGTGCTAGATTCCATAATAACAATATTGCATACACTGGACCATAGAGAAACACATGATATTCTGTTCCTCAATCTGCACAAAACCTTTGATCCAGACAATGTGAGTCTCACACAGCAGGATGCTGCAGAGTCTAGGGAAGACCGTGTGTGTGTGTGTGTGTGTGTGTGTGTGTGTGTGTGTGTGTGTGTGTGTGTGTATGTGTGTGTGTCTCTCTGTCTCTGGGTGTGCCTGTGTGCGTGTGTGTGTGTGTGTGTGTCTCTCTCTGTCTTTGTGTGTGTGTGTGCATCTCTCTCTCTCTGTCTTTGGGTGTGTGTGTGTGTGTGTGTGTGTGTGTGTGTGTGTCTCTCACTGTCTCTGGATTTGCGTGTGTGTGTGTGTGTTTCTCTCTGTCTCTGGGTGTGTGTGTGTCTGTGTGTGTGTATGTGTGTGTGTGTCTCTCTCTCTTTGTGTGTGTGTGTGTGTGTGTGTGTGTGTGTGTGTGTGTGTGTGTGTGTGTCTATGTGTGTGTGTCTCTCTGTCTCTGGGTGTGTGTGTGTCTCCCTGGATGTGTGTACGCCTGTGTGTGCATATCTCTCTCTGTGTCTCTGGGTGTGTGTGTGTGTGTGTGTGTGTGTGTGTGTGTGTGTGTGTGTGTGTGTGTGTGTGTCCCACTCTCTCTGTGTCTCTGGGGTGTGTGTGTGTGTCTGTGTGTGTGTGTATGTGTGTGTCTAGGTCTGTGTACGTATGTGTGTGTGCGTCTCTCTCTGTCTCTGGGTGGGTGTGTGTTTGTGTGTGTGTGTGTGTGTGTGTGTGTGTGTGTGTGTGTGTGTGTGTGTGTCTGTCTGTCTCTCTTTGTGTGTGTGTGTGTGTGTGTGTGTGTGTGTGTGTGTGTGTGTGTGTGTGTGTGTGTGCGTGTGTGTGGTTGTTCTTGGTGTATGTGTTTGGTTTGGTATACGTGGGTGTGTTTGCCAGTTTCAACACTGATTTTACTCAGTAGAATTCTCTACCCAATCCAGCTTCTGATGGCATACAATGCCCTGTATCCCTGCTATGTGTAATGAGTTAGGTCTAAAAAGTTTCTATGAACCAATCCACTTACCCAGTTAACTAATAAGTAAATAAAAAATACAGGTGAACAAAGACAAAAAAGCTAGCATTAAGGAGGTATTAGTTATAGACTGAAATACAACTATGGAGAGAAGATAACTAGGATCATAAGAGCAAAGAGTCAGGGTTTTAAAGTGCTCACTTCTTGAAGGCGCTAGGTACTCTGTCCCAGCTCTGAGGCCTACATATTAACTAACAAGTCTGTCAAGAACAGCAGCACCTTTGCTTTTGGATGGCTTGGAGGAAGGCAGTAACTATGAAGTAGTAGAAAAATAACAGAGCATGTGACTACTAAAAGGTCGCCTCCAAAAGAAAGAACAGGCCACCCACTTCCAGTCAGTTCATGTTTCTGACAGCACATTTAGAGTTAAAACATTTTAATGTAGTTGCTCTGCATGCTAGGACAGGCATCTTCTCTACATCAGCACATCAGCAATATATACTTCTTTAAGATGAAAAAGAAATCACCCTCTGCCATAGGACCCCATATAAACAGATGCTGGGTGTCAGTAAGTTTCTTAAAAATGGTCTAAATTAAGCTCAGCAGCTGCAGTGATTAAACATTCCACACATACATTACTAAGCTACGCTGCTAGCAAGCATTTAAAATATGTACTTATACATGTTACATGCAGGCTTATATTATGGCATACCATTGTTTGAACAGCGGAAGGCACCTGACCGAATTACTTTGTTACGTATTGCCTTCTTACGCACCAGTGTCGGGGAGCAGTGTGTACTGTCTTCTGATGAATGGTGGTACATACTTTTATAAGCACGTTCTGTTGAGTTTTTCTTCAGGGAAGAAAGAAGTAAGATGAGACTGTAGCACACATTAAATTAAATATGCTCACAACCTGCTCATTTCCATGTTAAAGTACTACAAACAAATGAATGAGTGATTAAATGAAGGACCAAGAAAAAAACAATCAGCAGCAGTCAGTGCAAAAAGACGGCTACCAGAACCACACACGGAAATTGCACTGCAGAGGGCCAGTAATGGAGTGCATCACAGTTCAAAATGTACACCACATATTTTTATTACTTCATACAAATAAACGGTGTATGTTTTGAACTGTGATACGCTTCATTACTGGACCTCGGCAGTGCAATTTTCATGTATCATTCTGATTAAATGAATTAACACTAATAAATGACAAGCATGTCAATGCTTACAAATCAGATGATCTTTGAACAGCTCTGCTGTAGTAGGTGTAAAACGTAAATGCCTCCTTCTGTCACCTTTTCACATAACACTTTTAAAATTCTCCACACTTCATGCTTGTGGAAGTATAATGTATAACCCCATTTCTCTTATTCACTGTCTCTTCACCAGAGCTGGGGGGGGGGGGTCTGTGCACCCCAATGTCACATATTTCTGGAACATTCTTTATTTATTTATTTTTCTTTTCTGTGGTAGTGTGATCATTAGTACTGACCAATTTCAGCTTCTTAAGCCCACCTTGAGAAGGCAGAAATTGAGATAAAAAATACACATGCATGTTCAGTTTCTTGCTTTATTCTGTAAGTGTCTCATTAGCTGACGTGTATTTTAGCCTTTATGCCAATATTTTAAATAAGAAAAGCAATATACAATAATTTATATTTTACTTGGTGCTAAGCAGTCTTGGGACACATCAAACATTTGATTGCTTAGTGATGGTCACATGTCCTACCTTCCTTACGCATGAAACGGTTCTACCCATTGAAGGTGTGTAGCAGCTGTAGTGTTTTGATTGGTTCTTACTCGTTTTTAACAAGTGATGTTTTGCTTTTTGAAACTGATCTGATGAAGGGAGTAGATGCCTGAAAATGCTTACCTTTTTATTTTTGTGATTAAAAGTTTGTTTTATGGTACATGCTGTGGCGGCTTTGGTACTTGTTCTATTTTATAAATATATATATATATATATATATATAATACTGAGGGGTCAGAATGTATATTCTAGCTGCTTCTCCTTTGATTCATGATTTTCTGTCTGGGCCACAGCCGTAGTTATTTTTGTGTTGCAGTTATTTTTTCTCAAGTTCTTATTAATATAGCTTGTTATGCTCCTGTTGGCATTTGGACTGTACCCACAAGAGATATGGATTGTGCTGAATCCTGCTTTACTTTTAGAATCTGTGTGATTTCTTTAAATTGGTAATGCTGTATTGTGTTTGGTTATGCATTACATGACAGTTAAATGATTAACTCTGAAAATGCCTTACACTTTCAATAAAAACTTCCTGTTTGGACATGCTTTTGAGCCTCTTGGTCCGTATGTTTTAGTGAAAAGTTGTTGTCAAGGCATTTTTCCCACCCCTGCTAATTTTTTTAATGCATGTGTGTGTGTGAGTGAGGGCACAAAATAAGGGTCTCTCTCTGGGCTCCAAGTGGCCTAGCTACTCCTCTGTACTTGCCCTATCATTAGACTGGAGTCTAATTGCCATGAGCCTTCTGAAACCTCTCCCTCATCACAATTAACACACCATTTATATCCTGCTTTCCTCCTGAGTAGGAGACTCTTGATCCCAAGCCAAGAGGCTTTGCCGTACTGACCTTCCATCTGGTCTTCTGGATACATAGGATGTCCAGCCTCCTTCTTACCATCATGTCATCCAATTCCAAGCTCTGTCCAGTCAGTGAACCTTCACTGAGTGTAGCAACTCTCAGTTTAGGTTTGGTAGGTTGATTGGGTTTACATCCAGCTTTCGCTTAACAGACCTATCCTAGGTAACCAAAGATGGACAACTGGACACCTGCCTGCCAGTAGCTTATGGATCCAAGGTGATACAAGACTGCTGGGCTTTATGGTGGGCACACAATGGTCAATAGGGGCACACACACTCCTCCCACTATTAGCATGGGTCCCTGGCATAGCTCAGAGTAGGCCGGGTCCTCAGCTCACTTATCACTGGTAACTACCCCTGCCCATTTTGGTGACATTAATCAACATGATCAGATCACCTCAGGCCATATTTTACACCATCGAGTGGCTAGCCCTGCCATGGTGCCCAGTCTGTGATCTGTGTTCTTCTATCTTGAGGATACCAAGCACAACAGTAGATGATCAAAGCGGTTGGTCTGTACAACTCTTCCCCTTACTGGGCATCATCTAGAGTGTGTGCTGCTGCCCACAGCTTGTTTCAGTGGGGCTGGCCAAACTAAATTCAAAGAAATGAGGAACCAGACTTCATAAGCACAGGGCTAGACCCACTCAAATTTAGGATGCACAGGCAAATAATTTCTTGTATGGACTATAAAGACTTTGGATATAGGCACCACCAAACTACAGTGAGGCATTCAAGATTTGGAACTACAGAATGCACAGTAGCAGAGGTCATACCTCCCACGATGTTAGCCAAGACTGATAAGGGAAAAACATAGTAGCAGAGGGTGTGGGATTAAGGGCAGATCTGACAGGGGATGGTAATTGTGTGACCATCAGCACAGTGCATTGCAAAATGCAGACACATGCAGATGGGCGACAGATACCCTAAATGCCATCACTGCTATGACAGCAAAGAGTGAGGGATTAAGAACCGATCAATTGACATGGGATGGTACTTGTGCGACCTTCAGCACAATGCCCTGCATGATGCAGACACATGCTGATGGGCAACAAGCACCCTAAATGCCATCCTTGCTATGAGAGCAGATCTGACAGGGGATGGTAAATGTGTAACCATCAGCGTGCATTGCAAAATGCAGACACATGCCGATGGGCGACAGGTATCCTAAATGCCATCACTGCCATGAGAGCAGAGGGTGTGGTATTAAGAGCAGATCAATTGATAGGGAATGGTAATTGTGTGGCCATCAGCACAAAGCACTGCGGGATGCAGACACATACAGATGGGCAACTGGTACCCTAAATGCCATCACTTCCCTGAGTACCAATAAATATACCTGAAGTCTTGGCATAGAAGGATTACTTTCTGAACATATGTACCCTTTCTGAGGGCAGAAATGCACTGGACTGGGAAGTGGAAAATACCATTCCTGTGAAAGAGATGCAACGCACTTTGAAGGGCAGCTTATTTTCTGCTAATGATAATTACCTGGGATTGAAGCCATGACAGACGCCCTGCCAGACCCAACACCACAGACATCTATCATGTGCCAGCAGCAACTGTTCACTGAGGTACATGAAAATCAGCAGATTCAGCTGGTAAAAGCCTCCACTGCTGTGGCTGACTGTTTGCTAAATACTCCTGAGATACAGTAAGTCAAAGGGCACCATTCTGTATTAAAAATACTGCTCCCAAAGATGAAATAAAATACAGTAACATTAACTGCAGTTCCAAATCCTGGTGTGCCAACAGAAATGGATCATTTTATTTTTTTAATTTCTGTTACAATAGTTCATTTAATGGGCTGAGGTTCACTTTCACTGGAGGCCCAACCGATTAACTGATTTGCTCAGCCTGACACAGTAGGCAAATGGATAATGATGGAATCAAACCCAGGACTACAGGAAGAAGTTCATTAGCAGCTCCTTACCCTAGTCCTCTGCGTTAAACTGCCAAACATGTCTGTTTACTGACATTACCCAGATACCCTTACAAAAAACTGCAAGGAGCAGAAAGGTTTATGTTTATGTTATGACTATGGGATACTTTACTTAACTCATGTAATAATTAAAGTCACTCAAGTGTAGAATCACCCACAAACCCCCCCCCCCCCATCTGAGTAAAGAGTAATGACAGATAGTGTTAGCTTGAGTAAAAATGCAGATCTTATTTCCCCCTCTGTTATGCTCCCCTTACATAATAATTGCATCATGTCAAACAATAATAGAGGACAGCAGTAATGTGAACGTCTCAAAGGCAGGTGGGGTCTGCAATGCTTAGCGTCAGGGTTTATATTCTGATTACGGGGCACTTTACTGATGTAATGACTGAAGTCACTCAAATAGACAATCACCCCTCTCTCCATATACATAGGAACCATCAGCGCACATGTCGCAAAGTGGAACTGAATTTTGCATAGTAAAAGGAATCAGTCAGTAAAGAGAAGTTATCTTCATACACTTTATTAATTAAAATACGTTAAATATCTTTTTGAAATAAATATATTGTGTAATAGCAGTAACTCCCAGTGGGGTGTCTGGCACGGTGTAGTTTACAAATGTTGTTATAAGTTATCCCTGCACTGACATCTCATCATAGAAAGAGTAAAATGCAACCTATCACTGATGTGCTTAGCAGGCTATATTTTGCTCATGCCATAATAAGTTACCCCTGTGGGGGCAATATTTGCACCATGAGTAAAATACAATACATCACTGAGGTGCTTACCAGACTATATTTTGCTCATGCCATAATAAGTTACCCCTGTGGGGGCAATAACTGCACCATGAGTAAAATACAACATATCACTGGGGTGCTCAGTATATGCAATTTCATTCATGTAGTAATAATTTACCCCAGTGAGGCATTTACTGCATCATACGTAAAATACAGCTTGTCGAAACTCAAGTGAAACTCACTGCTTTTATACAATTTACATATTTAAAAAACTCCAGAGAGCGAGAGAGATTCATCCTTGTAATACATGGTACACACCTGCATTGTGTACTAATATCAGGGTATAAAGTCTGCCATCTACGAAGTTGGAATCAATAGAGGATGTACCTCATTATGTATGCAAACCCTTGCTTACAGGTTGCTATGTTTCTTCATTTTGGAAGGTAAACACCAAAGTTGTTCTACTTCACTTATTAAAAAGAAAGAAAGGCATGGTTCAGTTTACTGAAAATAATAGTTTACTTTTGAAATAACCACCCACAGGTCAATATAAAAACAGAAAATGATCAAGTAAATACTCCCCACATATAGATGAAACAGTACATAATGAAAATCTTGGATATACTAACTCTAATTCAAAGTCACTGTTTACTGAACTAAGCATACTCACCACATTACCTGAAGAGTCTAAATCCTTTTGACATGGTAACCTCCTGAATGAAACCAAGGCATTAATATTCTGTGAAATGTCCTCTGACCTGATGGAATCCATTACAAGCCCATTCCCATTTGCTTTCTCTGTGCTTTGGTCTTGTGAAACGTCTTCCCTGTCCTCTGGGTTCTTTGAGAGGTACAGCATCTGAAATGCTCGGCAAAGCAGCAGGTTCAGAACTTTAACCTAAAAATGGATATAAACAAATCAAGAAGATGGTCAGTATGGACTTCTAATGGTACAAATACAATGAAGATGGTCAGTATGGACGTCTAATGGTATAAATACAATGAAGATGGTCAGTAAGGACTTCTAATGGTACAAATACAATGAAGATGGTCAGTATGGATGTCTAATGGTATAAATACAATGAAGATGGTCAGTAAGGACTTCTAATGGTACAAATACAATGAAGATGGTCAGTATGGACGTCTAATGGTACAAATACAATGAAGATCGTCAGTATGGACTTCTAATAGTACAAATATAATGAAGATGGTCAGTATGGATTTTTAATGGTACAAATACAATGAAGGTAGTCAGTATGGACGTCTAATGGTACAAATACAATGAAGATGGTCAGTATGGACGTCTAATCATATAAATACAATGAAGATGGGGGTTGGGTGGGTGGCCTAATGGTTAAGGTGGGTGCCTTACAAACACAAGGTGCAGGGTTTCAGTATTACAAGGGATAATTGGCTAGGTTTAAAATGGCTCGCAAGGGCAGTTAGCTTAGTACTAACCTATAAAATTACTATAATGGTACAAATACAATGAAGCTGGCCAGTATGGACTTCTAATGGTACAAATACAATGAAGATGGTCAGTATGGATGTCTAATTGTACAAATGCAATAAAGATGGTCAGTATGGACATCTAATGGTACAAATACAATGAAGATGGTCAGTATGGATGTCTAATGGTACAAATACAATGAAGATGGTCAGTATGGACTTCTAATGGTACAAATATAATGAAGATGGTCAGTATGTACTTCTAATGGTACAAATACAATGAAGATGGTCATATGGATGTCTAATGGAACAAATACAATGAAGACGGTCAGTATGGACGTCTAACGGCACAAATACAATGAAGATGGTCAACATGGATGTCTAATGGTACAAACATAATGAAGATGGTCAGTATGGACGTCTAATGGTAAAAATACAATGAAGATGGTCAGGATGGACGTCTAATGGTACAAATACAATGAAGATGGTCAATATGGACTTCTAATGGTACAAATACAATGAAGATGGTCAGTAGTACTTATAATGGTACAAATACAATGAAGATGGTCAGTATGGATCTCTAATGGTACAAATACAATGAAGATGGTCAGTATGGATGTCTAATGGTACAAATACAATGAAGATGGTCAGTACAGACTTCTAATGGTACAAATACAATGATTCCCAAGAAATGAGGGCAGCCTCTCTGTAGAGGTCAAAGTGCTTTGGTGAGCTTCTGGTAAGTCAGAAAAATATATACTTTTGGCACCTGTTCCCATGTAACAGTTGTGCTGTTTTTTCCTTAAAGGTCCACTTACTCCCTTTTCATTGCATCTACAATTTGGAAGGGATAAGGTGACAGACAAGCCTTACAGGTTCATAATCGCAAGATGTTTGATGTTTTGTTTGTATGCACCTACCTTTGTTCTGAAGCCTTTTGGCCATCAAGTATGACACAATGCCCTCTACACAGTTTTTGTTTCTGACATCAATGATTTTCATCTAGTGTGAGTTGGTATCACTTGAGTTCAGATGTTCAGATTTTCTGAAGCTGTATCAGCCACCTGCCAGGTGATGGTCTTAGGATGGGACATCAACAGCTCTCTAACCCCAGGATAAGCATGCCAACATTTGTTGCGTCCTTACTCATCCCAACGTGCGCTTGCTAGTTGAACTTGCATTGGGTGGGCAGCAGATGGGGTCAACAGGAAGCAGCTGCTTAAGAGATACTGAATTTTCTGGAAGCAAAACAAGGCCCTTAGTTCTTGGTATATTTACTAAAAGCTGCACCTGAGAATGCATACAATCTGATGGGGTGCTCAGTCATACTAATCTAACCCTGAGACAGTGATGTGCACCTCAGTCAGGTAAAGCAGTGGTTACAGCGTTGTCTGAGTTGAACTGTTTCAAAACCAGATTAGTCATACTGGGAACCTACTCCCTGCCAATATTAGGAGCTCTGCCTACATGTTACTCTACTCTCAGTTTGGTCTTTAAGAACAGTGTGGCTACAGTAATCAATGTAGATTCATTGGGGGAGGTACAGAAATATTGATTCCCAGGTGGGGAACAATAAATTATTAGCCAAAAGTTAAATTGTCAGATTACTAATATAGTATATCTTGCCGAGTGCCAACAGTGTGAATCCTTTTACATAGGCAAGACCAAGAACAAATTTAAAAGTAGGACATATCAACATCAATATGATATACAAAAAGATGAAGACAGGAATGCTTTAGTTAAGCACACTAAGAAAAATCCGATGTACTGGTTTAAATACACATGTATTGAAAAGGTTAGTTTTGACCAAAGGGGTGGACCACGAGTTACTTTTAGAATACAAAGAGCTGATATGGCAGCTCAGAAGTAATGCAACGGAGCACCCTGGTTTGAATGAGTCAATTTCAATTAGTAGTGTGCTCAGACTTAAGGCTGAATTGATTTTTTTCATAAAATAATTTATATAAAAATATTGGAGAAAATGCATTGACCATCAGTTTTTAATCTACTAATACTTTTTGATTTTTGTATCTTGAAGTATGTTTTTTATGTTAGGCAAGATCTTAAAGTGTGTTTTTTGAGAATATGTGTTTAAAAGTTCATTGGGGGTGTGTTTTAATATCATGTGATGATTTTTACCTTTTTAAACCACTGCATAAGGAAAATGAAGTTGGACATTGTTCTGATGAAAGCGCGCAACTATAGTAAACTAGAGTTTGTGTTTGACGTTTTCTTTTTTTTTTTGTTTTTTTCTTAGTTTGTGGTATATCACATGGTAATAAGAATTGAAGAAATGTGTCAGAAGTGAAAAAAGTCTTGCAGAATGCAAATTTTATATGCAGTTCCCTTGTTTTACTGAATGTACATTTGTGCCTCAAATGCAGTGGTGTATGGATGGCCGAACAGTGGATATGCCGATGGCATGGAATGTTAATAGAGGCAAGTGGGGCTTGCGCATGTGTGTGTATGCGAGTAAGGGTTATGGTCAGGGACAAATGAAAGATGGGTGTTGACTGCTTGTGCGTGTTTCTGATGTAGTGCTGTTCTGTGTGTTTGTGAATGTTTGTGTGTCTGAGTCTGTCTTGTGTAGTGGCAGTGTTATGGGAAGGTTTTAATGTTGTTAAGGTGTGGGTTAGGTTTGGGAGAAGGGTTAGCACCCATTGATAATGTTTTTGGTACTGTTGTTGCTTGCTATTGTGTATGATCGAACTTATTTTGCCAGTGTTTTATATTCAACATTATGGTGGTTTGGTCATATACAACGGACCCTCTGGCCTCCTTAGTAATGGGTGTTAACCCTAGCCCTACACCTTACCATTATTAAAACCGTCCTGTAACACTGCCACTATTCAGACAAATTTTAGGCTAGTGTTACGGGGGGGGGGGGGTTGATTTTAATTTCAACAGAGAAGATAGTTTTCCTCTCTCTATATTATTGTGGGGTGTTTTTGTTTTTGGTATTGTGGATGATCAAACGTTTTTTGTCGGTGTTCTGCATTCAACATTACTGCAGTTTGGTCATTCACAATGCACTCATATGTGTGTGTGTCTGTGTGTGTGTACATATATATATATATATATATATATATATATATATATATATATATATACGCATATATACCAATAAATCATGGGTATGAATGTAGATTTCCCACATTGGGGATTATTTTGCAGACTTTTCTGCTGTTTGGCACCATGACATTTTTGGACTGTGATTGTGCATGTATTAAATGTTTTAGTTGCAGTTCCTGGATGTTGACTTATGTAGCCTTCATTTTTTACAGTAAACCTGCCTGTGTAGTGTAACTGACTATTTTGCGTTGCTGTTTTTGTCATTATTAGCAGAAGGTGCTGTGTTTAAATGATTTAAATGCAATATGGTTTAAGGCAGCTACAGGAACACAACCTGTTATTTTTGTATTTGAATAGTATACCCCTACTAGGCATATGTATATTAAACTTGATTGTTTTCTGCCTGCAATCACAGTACTTACCTTGCGTGTTTTCTACCTACAGTCAGGGACTTACCTTGCTTGTTTTCTACCTACAGTCACAGTACTTACCTTGCTTGTTTTCTGCCTACAATCACAGTACTTACCTTGCTTGTTTTCTAACTACAGTCACAATACTTACCTTGCTTGTTTTCTGCCTACAATCACAGTACTGCTATTCTTTGTATCCAGTCTAAACTACATGATTGTATCAGTGAAATGTATAACATGTATTTGCATTTTGTCAGTGTATCTGAGATTGAATCAATATCTGTATTTGTACATTGTATATGTATCTTACGGTTATTTATAAATGTGGAGCTTTTCTCCCCGGGCCTCTGCTGAAAAAGGACATTTTGTCCAGTCAGACCTTTCTGGCAAACAAATGTAAAATAAAATAATGTCCATAAAAGTTTCTTTTGCAATCATACATGTGTAAATAATTAGATATTCTTTCAGACTCTGAGTTACAATTAGGCATTTTGAGAAGGAATAGGTCCCTCATTGACTCTCTTCAAGAGGAATCTTGATGAGTGGATGGGAGATCGTAGGTTTACCACGGGTATCACTTCTGTGTCACTGTTAGACAGAGGCACAGTATACTAACCTCGAAAAAGGGCATAGCAAAATTAATTTAAAATGGGTGGCGAAAGCCAAACACACTCTGGCTAGGCTTATAAATGCCCTAGGGCAGATAGCCTAGTATGAACCTATGAATACATAGAAATGGCAAGTTTTAGATACAGTTGTTGAGGATTCAGTCATGGTTACACCATGGCAGGCTTTCTTAAATCTTTATACATTTTTAGGACACTGTGAACACAAGTATAAACTTGTATACCATTCCTTCACACTACATGAGAAAGAATAGTTGTGTAAAATCTTACCATAAACATAGATGTCCTTCTCTTCCATGTTGCAGTATTCTTGGTGTGGGATTTACTGCCTCAGGCAATCCGTACGTCGGCTTCTATACAAAAGCTTCAGCTTGGCTGTTGCAGCTGCATAGGGCATCACATGTAGGGCCATAAACCGAGGGCCTTAAATGTGACGTCTGCATGCACAGATCTCAGAACTTGAAAGCCCAGCAGAAGGAATAGAAGGCCCAGCAGGAAGAGATGCCAGTGATCTCAGGCATAGGGCCATGGAGCCCGTATGTGGTTTTCATAGGTCCTCAGGGTAGGGTATAGAACACAAAGGACCTAAGGATATGCTGGACTGAGTAAGAGAAGGATACAGGGGTTTAGTGAGTGGGAAGGAATACTGCAACATGGAAGAGAAGGACATCTATGGTTATGGTAAGGTTTTACACAACTATTCTATGTCCTTCTATTCCTATGTTGCAGTATTCTTAGTGTGGGAGAGTACCACAGCTTAGTTGGAAGGAAGGATGGTGGATGAAGAGGCTTATTCTACAAAGCCCTGTAGGACTGCCCTGGCAAATCCTGCCCAAGATCTGCAGACATTTTCTAACTTGTAGTGTTTGGTGAAAGTGTGAATGGTAGACCATGTGGCTGCTTCCATAAAGGAAGCAGTGTCCAGACTTTGAGAAAGGCTTTGGAGGCTGCCATTGCCCTGGTGGAATGAGCTTTAACCTCCAGTGAGTGTTTTTGCCATGGTGTGAGTAACAGAAGCAAAAGGCTTTCCTGATCCAACATGTGATGGTTTGTTTGGAGACTGCCTTGCCCAGGGCCCTATGGTGGAAGGAAACAAAGAGTTGACTGGATTTTCTAATGGATTTTGTTTTGTCCAGGTAAAATCTTAGCTGTCTGGTACATCCGGGAAGTGAAGTATCCTCTCCCCCTCATTGGTGGGCGAGGGGTAGAAGGCGGGAAGTTGAATACACTGGTTTAATGATAAATCGTTGACCACCTTAGGCATGAAGGAGGGGTTAGGTCTTACTGTTACCCTGTCCTTAGTATAAGGGGGTCAAGGCCATTAAGGCCTTTAGTTCTGACACCCTTCTGGCTGAAGTTATGGCCACTAGCAGTACTGTTTTCCATGCACACATCTGCAGAGTAGTTGTCCCAGATTTTCAAATGGGTGCTGGGTTAGCTTTTCCAGAATGAAGTTAAGGTCCCAGGGTGGTGGGATGGGCTTTCTTGGAGGCCTAATGTGTAAGACCCCTTTTACGAATAGCCTTGAGCCTGGCTAGCAAGGGAGGGTCTAGTGGTAGGCAGGCTGAGTATGAAAGTTCGCCTCTTACTAGTTGACACACATATGCAAGAACTAGGGGGGGAATCTCCAATGGATGGGTCCCTGCCCTTGTCCAGACACCATTTTGAAAATATTTCCCATTTAGCTAGGTATGATTTTCTGGTAGTAGGCTTCCTGGCCTCCCTCAGGACTGAAAGCACATCCTCTGAGTAGTGGTGCTTGAAGGGAATTAAAAGTTTATCACCCACAGTGTCAGTGACAACATCTGCAAGTGTGGTTGTATCAGGGTTCCCTTTTGTTGTGTCAGAAGGTCAACCTTGTGGGGTAAGTTGTGGTGCCACCCTTGGCTAGATTGTGAAGTAGGGGGAACCAGTGCTGTCTTGGCCAGTAGGGAGTCACCAACAAGATTTTTGGTTTGTCTCTCCTGATTTTCAGGAGGATATTTTGAATTAGTGGGAACGGAGGAAAGGCAAATAGAAATTTCCCCTTCAAAGAAATGCTGAAAGCGTCTACTCTCCAAGCTAGAAAGGAGTAGGTCTTGGAGCAGAAGGCCTGCAGTTGTCTGTTCTGGGGGGAGGCAAATAAGTCTACTTGAGGAGTGCCCGACCAGTGGACAATGTCTAGGAAGATGGTCCTGTCCAGCATCCAATCGTGTTGTGGAGAGGATATCCTGCTTAGAAGGTCTGCTTGTTGGTTGTCCTGCAAGGGGATGTAGGATGCCTGCAGGGACAAGATGTGGCGAGAGGCTAGATCCCATATTAGTAAAGTTAGTCTGCACAGGTGGTATGCCTTTGTTCCTCCCTGTTTGTTGAGGTACCACATAACTGTGGTGTTGTCTGTAATTACTTGAAAAACACCTGGTAGTAGAAGGGGACTGAAGGTTTCCAGAGCCAGAAGGACTGCTGTCATTTCTCTCACGTTGATGTGTTTGGCTTTTAAGGAAGGGTGCCATGTTGCCTGAACCCTGAAGGATGTCATTGTGGCTCCCCATCCTGAGTCTGTTGCATCTGTATGCATAACCTGGGTTGGGTGAGTGGGCTGGAGGGGAAGGCCCAGGTTGAGCTGGAGTTGTTGAATCCACCAGCTGACCTCTGTCTTTAGGCAGTGTAGGAGCGAGATTTCTTCCTTCAGGGGATGCTGGTGTTAGGACCAAACATATTTTAGATACCACTGCAGCTTTTGCATATGCATTCTGGCTAGTGGAAGCATAGGGATGGTGGCTGTCATTAGGCCCGGGGTCCTTAAGAATTGCCTTGCAGTTATTACTTGGGTCTGCAGCCGGGCTTTGAAATGGGAGGTCATGGAGCTGACCTTGTCTTGGGGTAGAAATTCTTTCATTATGTCTGTTTTGATTCTGCAGCCCAGAAATATCTTGCCTTGCTCTGGGGTCCGGGAAGACTTTGGGAGGTTGGGGGTGAACCCCAGTTTTTGTAGAAGGGTATGGTGAATTGTAGATGGATTGAAAGGATTTCTTTGCAGTCTGCCAGGATCAGGATGTAGTCTAGGTAGGGATAAATCTGAATTCCCTGTGTTCTGCAATAGGGGGCGGTGGACAAACCAAAGGGCAAGGCAAGAGTCCACAGAAATGTAAAAATTTCCTGTGGGAGGGTAGGATGTGTATGTGCAAATAAGCTTCTTTTAGGTCCAATGTGGCCATGAAAGCCTTGGCTGGGATAAAAGGAAGTAAGCTTGGGAGTGACAACATTCTGAAGGTGGGCACCTTTAAAAATAGATTTAAGAAGGGAAGGTCTAGGATAGGTCTCCATGGACTGTCCTTTCTGGGGACCAGGAACAGTCGTGAGTAAAAGCCTTTTCCTTCCTGTCCTGAGGGGACAGGTTCTATGGTACCCAAGTTCAGAAGGCCTGCAGGACCTGTGGTAAGAGCTGTCTTTGATTTCTTGGGGGAAGGGAACACCTCTTAGGGGTGGCTTTTCTTTCCAGGAGAGGAAGTATCCTTTTTGGACAATAGCCAGAACCCATTTGTCTGTGGTGATGGGTTTCCAAAAGGGGAAGCAGTGGGAGACGCAGGCAGAGAGGGCTAGGGGGGCAAGGCAGTCACGCATTGTTGGGGTCTCCCCTGTCTTAGAAAGACTGTCTAGGAGGAGGCTGTGAGGCAGCTGGCCGGTACGTGTTTTGTCTTCTGGTTCCTTTTCTAGATCCGGAAGAGGTAGTTCCAGCAGAGGCTGGGTTTCGTCTGACAAATGTGGCCTTGGTAGGGTAATTCCTGTAATATTTGGGGATGGGGGACACCAACAAATGTTTGATGTCTTGTAATTCCTTGCTCTTTTCTTGCAGGTTTTTAAAGAGATCTGCAGATTGTTTTCCAAACAGAAAATTGGGATCCAGTGGGGCATCTAAGATCTTAGATTTAAAGTCTTTTGGTAAGTGTTGGAGTCTAAGCCAGGAATATCTCCTGAGAACAGAGGCAGACGCTGCAGAGTGAGCAGAGGCTTCTGCAGCATTATAGCTGCATCTAACTGTGTGTCTGGCTACTTGGGTAGCCAAAGATAGTTTAGAAGAGATGTCAGCTTTTGTAGGGCAGGAGTAGTGGCCAGCAAGGTACAGGCTTGAGAAACCAGGTCCAAAGCATATTTGGTCATATGTGTCTGATAGTTGATGGCTCTAAAAGCCAAAGTGGAAGAGGTACAGACCTTCTTACCAATCCTATCCATAGATGTGCTGTCTTTGTCAGTGGGTAAGAGAGAGGCAGATGGGTAGAGTTGGTAATCACAGCTGGGTCTGCCAGGGGAGGCTTGACTAGGAATATTTGGTCATCAAGCACCTTGTAGAAGTGGTCTGGCCACTTAGGGGCAGGTGGCTGTGAATCTGGTGTCTTTGATGCAGATGAAAAGGCATCCAAGTATGCAGGTATGACTGGTGGGATGGCAGAAGTGAAGGGGGGATTCCACTTGTAAAAGTTCAAAATACCTCTTTTGAGTGTGAGACATTTGAGAGGTATCCCATTTGAAATATTCTTTCATTTTGGTGATAGTTTCAACAAATGTAATATCCTCTGGAGAAGTGTCTCCCTCAATAGATTCCTCATCTGGTGAGTAGTACTCCTGAGGTGAAGCAATTTGGGAAGTGTAAGAAATGGATTCCTCAGAAGAGGAGTAATAGGTGACTTGCTCTTCTTCCCTGTCCTCAGAGGTCAGAGCAGGGAGAGAAGAGGCAGAAGCAGGTCTAGGGCTAAGCAGTAGTACAGCAGTGGGGCATGAGGCCAAGGGCCTAAGGGCCACAAAGGCCTGCATCAAGGAAGAGGTGAAGGACTGCCAGTCAGACAGGCCTTCTTTGGTTGAGGCCGTATGTTTTGTTTTTTGTTTCTTTTTGGCTGGGGTAGATGTAGGCATAGGCCTGGAGTCGGATGACAGTCCAATGGTAGCAGCGTCTGGAGGAGGAATCCCTGACCTCGGCAGTAGTTGGGGTCTGGGTTGGCTCCAGGGACATGCCGGTCGTCAACTGGGATACGGCTTCTTCGAAGGTTGCCGTTGAAGTCAATGGATCCACCAGGTGTTCCTCAACTCCTAAACTGGAAGCTGGCAGCATCTGGTAGTGGAGCAGCAGAGGAAGAGGGCCTGGGAAACTTGGCCTACTTACGCAGAGGTTCTGTTGAGGCTTCCGAGGTGGGATCCATCCTAAGGGCTAACCGTTTAAGCCATTGGTTCTCCAAGTAGATATTCAGAGTGGCCAGATGGCTGTGAAGGGTCTTAGGGACAAAGGATTGGCAGCAGGCGTTGCAATAAAGCTCCCGGCCTAAGCAAAAAATGCAGCGGTCATGTGAGTCTTTATGGGGTATCTGGCGCCCGCACTGGCATTTACCCTTTTTTGCTGACATCGGCTAAAAGTTGCTACAACAAACCAAGCTTTAGCAAGTTAATAATAAGAAATACCCCAACGGGGCTTTTTAGACGTTTGCGGTGAAGTAGCGAAGCACATGATCCGTCGGTCATCTACGGCTGAAAAGTTCTGAGGTCTGTGCGTACAGATGTCACATTTAAGGCCCTTGATTTATGGCCCTATGTGTGACATCCCACACAGTTGCAACAGCCAAGCTGAAGCTTTTGTATAGGAGCCGTTGTACAGGATGCATGAGAAGGTAAATCCCACACCAAGAATACTGCAACATAGGAATAGAAGGACATCATATCTTATGAATTTAATGTCAGGTTAACTGTAACTATGGAGCAATCTGCAGTGTCAGAGCAGTTGTCAGACACAGCACAGCAATAAAACAAACATATATCTGTGTTAACAGTCATCCTGATAATGACATCACACCTTTTCAAGAAACTTTTGTGACGTAAGGTAAAAAGAGATCATGTTCTCTAAATATCTGTGAAACACATGAGGTTATTATACCAGTAAAAGTTAAAACAGGAGGGAGCTGAGAGGATACAATCAGCCCTTTACTGTCTAGCTTGACCTTGACCCAAAGATATCTATTGTACATAACAGTCAATGCCTAATAAAGGTCCTCTGATTTTTGGGGAATCTACTTTTAAATGAACAAATCATTCACCTTCAGATCTGAATACAGAAAGGGTCACTCTTACCTCCCTCTCGGGTATAATATTGAAACTGGAGCTTTTATATAAACTCTTGACTGAGACACTGTATGACTTGGTCGTTAGGATCATAGGAAGTTACTAGGCTACTGGCCCTGATAACCTTACAAGCCTAACCAAGAATTTTGCCCATGTTCCAACAAGTCAGCACCCTATGCCACTGTCCGGCAGGGACACAGGTGGAATCCCATGGGTGTATTTTCTGTTCCCCATTCAGTTATCCAGGTTACACTTAAAGAGGGTTAATGAGGTACTCTGCTTGACGTGGAGAGGGAGTCTAATCCACAAAAGGGAGAGTCTCTGAGACACAAGTCCGTCCCACCAACAAGTCCTACTTATGTCACAGACCAGGTTGAGGAGGTGCGGGTTGGAGTGGAGCTTGACTTGCGGATATGCAGCAGTCCCATCTAGCTGGGGTCCGAGATTGCTTTGCATGCCAGACAGAGGTCACTTCTGAGCAGTCTGTAGGAGACTGAATAGAGGGAAAGGGTCTTTAGCCAATCTGTGTAGGGTAGATGTTTGAGCTCTGGATTCTCCTAGTGAGGAACCTCTGTGGTCTCTCCAGCTGCTGCATATGCTTTGTGAGGGGCATTGTACTCAATAATGGGTCTTATAAGGGAAGAATACAGAGATGTTATGACCACCTTGTTCCTGGATGAGATACTCTTACTAATGAGGTGGGCCATGTAGAAAGCCTTCCATACAACGGAGGCAATATGGTGGTCAAAAGTCAGTTTGCTATCAACCTAGGTGCCCAAGTCCCTCACAACTGATTGCATGCTTAGGACCTTATTATTAATGTGATAATTTGTGAGAACGTCACTCTCCCTAAAGGGGATGATGATGCATTTTTTGGCATTCAGTTTGAGGCCATGTTTCTGGCACCACTTATTTGTTTGGGTGAGACCCTCTAGAAGGATGTCCACATCACTAAGGGAATTGATGATAGCACCCAGTTTGCAGTCATCTGTAAACTTGGACAGCCATAGCCCACTGGTTTTGGCCTGAACCTCAGAAAAGTATAACCCAAGCAGTAGAGGACCCAAGACTGATCCCTGGTGTACACCACCTGTTACATGTTTATTGCTTGAGGTGGCTTCCTCTATTTTGACTAGGTGGGTTCTACCAGTGAGCCAGTTTGCTACCCATCTGGTAACATATCGATTGATGCCTAGTTGGGAGAGTTACCTATTATACCTGAGTGGGGAATAGTAAAGAAGGTTTTGGCCAGGTCAAGTTAGGCTGTGTGCACCATCTTTCCCTCATCCATGACTTGGGTGACTGTTGCAAAGAAGTCGACCATATTTAACAGGCATGACCTCCCCTTGACGAAACCAAACTGTGTGGGGTCGAGTGTTTGGAGGATGACTGTTGTTGGTGTGACTGTTCTCACAAGGACTCCTTTTAACAAAATGAAATTGGCATGCCAGGAAATAGCATGTCTTTTCTTGAGCCATCTCTGTTAGCGTAGATGTATACAGCCCTCATTAGGGCTCAAGTGATCCAGCTTTGATAAGCAGTTGAGGTGTCTGCTGGAGTTGGTATGTGGAGGATGGTCATGCCTTTCCTGTTTTGGGGGGTGTGGAATGGGGCTTTCTAGTGCCACAGACCCTCAAAGAAGGGGTGGCAACACAAAGGATAATCATAGGACTAGTGTTCAGCCACCAAGTCTTGTATACAGTAGCCCTATTTTTGGGTGGTTGGGAGCATGCATAATGTTGTTCATAGTGACACAGAGTCACTTGGCCCTACTTGTGGGAGGAGTTAGGGCTGATATATGCCCTCATTTCCAAGATGCCAGGCAGAACACAAAGTACCTTCAAAGCTGCCTATGTGACAGCCCCTTTGGACAGCACTCACCCTTGTGCCTGGGATATTCAGTACAAGGAAAAGAATTGGGTCAAAGCCAACTGGGGGAAGAAGTACAACTGGTAAGCATTTGGCACGCAGAAGTTAACCTTGTCACCTAGTTATACACTTAGCTTTCTTTGAAATAATTTCTTCAGCTTGACAAAGTAAATATGAATTCTGAAATGAAAAATGCTATAAAAATGGACCTGAGTCACTCCACAGATTACAAATTTCTATTATAACATGAAAGGATTTTGTGATCCACCGAGCTTCTGACAGACAAAACTTGAGTTATGGATCAGCTATCTGGCACACATATTAACTTACTAATGTGCTTGAAGCCTGTGTTACAAGTTTAATAAGCTTCATTTCAGTCGCTCTGTATGATTAAAGATTACTGATTATTACCCAATCATGGGACACATCTGATCTAAACATACCTGGACTTGTGAAATAATTCCATATTAGGACCTCAATCTCAGAATGCGGAGCTTCCGGTTTTGTACCCTTTTGACTATGCACAGTCTAATTTAAAATAATGTGCTGCATGAAACATTCATTACTGAAATAAATAATGTTAGTAAACTTAAGACTTTAAAGATTTATGTCTCATACAAAACTCCTGCTATTAACAGTGTCACACATTGTGACGCACATTGTGACTTCCTTAACCATCTTACAGACATACTTGGTTTCAATATACCCAACATTTTATTATCGGACTTTACCTACATAAAAACGGGAAGCAATGTCACCAAACACCCATTATTAAGCAGAACGTATGGATTTAATACTCATTTTCAGCTCTTAGCATCAGAGTACCTCCCTCAGAATTCCATCTGTCAAGTTAGTGAGGTCATGAATCGCAGTCTAAACCTTACATGGACAAAGCTGATTTTCAGAAGATCACATCTGATTTACTGAACAAAGACTGGAATGCTGTTTTCAATTATCATCTGCTTATAAACACTTGGGCATTTTAAAGGACTTATGTTTCACTCTACTAAGTCAGTACCCTCAGTCCGAAAGGGCCAGTTTTGTTTGCCAAAGATTTTACTCATGGTGCAACATACTAATCAAGAGGCTGTTAAAAAGGCATACATGTAGACTCTTCAAGCTTTTTTCATGAGGCTCAATAAAACATAATTACCAAATATATGTAACCAGTTTAAAAAGGTGCCTATGGCCTCTACAGTCAGATTTGAATACTAGCCATCAGTTAGACAGAACAACCTCAAAACATTCAGTTAGTATGCTAACGTTCATCTCAAACTTTGCACTATGCTGTGTTCCCTTATCACTGTAGTATAACTGATGCTTTGAATACTCTAACAGAGCACAACTTGAAACTGAAACACTGTTCTCTTGCCTTTCTGACTTACCCGATTCAATGCCTGGCAATACCAGTATATGCAACAAGTTTTTTTTTTTTATGCATCCTTTAGTTGTCAGGGTCTGTCCCATTAGGTCAGTCACTTCTTTTCAGAGAAGAACTGAGGTAGTACTTACACCACTGGGGACATTTGGTCAGGGAATTGAAGAAAGTACAGTTGTGTAAAATCTTACCATAACAGTAGATGCCCTTGTCTCCACTGTTGCAGTATTGTTTACTAAAGGGGATCCCCTTGCTAGGGGTAGCCCAATGCCTGGCCAGTATACCAAAGCCTTAGGATCCCTGCTCAAGGCACACATAAAGGTGAGGTATGGACATACATACCTCAGAACTGAATAGTCCCAGATGGAACAACAGTCCTAGGAAGTAGGAAGAACATGTGCATCCGGAGGGAGAGAACACTACAACAGTGAAGAGAAGGACATCTACTGTTATAATAACATTTTACACAAGTCTACTATGTCCTTCCATTTCACTGTTGCAGTACTCTTTACTAAAGTGAGAGTACAAAAGCTCAAGGGGAAACTTGGGAAGAGGGAGGCCCAGAAGATCCCTCAAGAAACCCATGCAAGCTCTGGCAAAGCCAGCTCTTGCTCTGGAAACAACATCCCATGTGTAATGCTTAGTAAAAGTATGGACAGAGGTCCAAGTAGCGGCCTCAAGGATAAAAATGGTATCCAGTCCTTTAAGAAAGCCAGAGGAAGCCATGGACCTTGCAGAATGAGCCTTTACAGAAACAGAAAGGCTTTTTTCCATGAAAGGAGTAACAAAAAGAAATGGCTTTAGAGATCCATAAAGAAATGACTTGCTTAGAAACAACCAGACCTAGAGATCTGGGATGAAAGGAAATAGAAAGCTACTCAGACTTGTGAATGGCCATGTCTTATCTAAATAATACCTGAGCTGTCTATGTAAATCCAAAGTGTGAAGAACTTCTCACTAGCAGAGTGTGGAGAAGGAAAAAAGGAGATCAGATGAATAGACAATTCACTAAACACCTTACGCATAAAATAAGGATTAGTGGAAAGGGACGCCCTGCCCCTATGAAAACTAAAAAGGAGGAAAAGCCACAAGAGCCTGCAGTTCAGAAACTCTCTTAGCCGAAGTGAGGACCAAAAGAACAATCTTCTATGTACACCGCTGTAAGGAAGCCAACGTTGCAGGCTCAAAAGCAGCTCAAGTCAATTTTTCAAGAACAAAGTTAAGGTCCTGAGAAGGTGGAACAGGCTTCCTGGAAGGTCTGATATGAAAGCTGCCTTTAAGAAATTGCTTGACCTCAAACTTATAGGCCAGATGAGAAGTTCATGGCAGACAAACAGAAATAGCTGAAAGGTGAGCTTTAACAGAAGAATATGCTAACCCAGCCTAGAGCAAGTCACACAAATAAGGGACAACCAGAAGGATCTCCACGGATAAGTAGATCCTGGTTATGAGCACAGCACCAAACAGAAAATCTGTTCCATTTGAACACCTATGATTTCCTGGCCTTCTGCAGAACCCTAAGCATGCTCTCAGAAAAAAAAACGTGCCTAAACCCTATCACCCACAATGTCACTTGAAGAGTGGACAAGTGAGGATGGATGAAAGACTCCTTGTCTTGAGTGAGTAGGAGCACCCAGTGAGGCAACTTGTGGTAATTGCCCCTGTCTAGGTGCAGAAGAGGAAACTAAAGTTGTCTGGGCCAAAAGGGAATCACTAGCAAGATTTTGGGGGAGTCCTGCTCTATCTTGAGCAAGACCCTCAGAATCAGAGGGGGGAGGGAAGGCATAGAGAAAAATCCCTTTTCATGAAAAGAATAGGGTATCCACCTTCCAAGCCTGAGGACTCTGGTGCAAAAAATATGAAGCTGTCAGTTCAAAGGGGAGGCAAAAAGATCTACCTGAGGAGTACCCCAATGATGACAATGTCCACAAACACATCTCTGTAAAGCATCCATTCGTGAGCCTGTGTTTTGGGCCTGTGCAGAGTCTGCCATTATATTTTGCTCTGAATTAATGTAAACAGCCTGAAGAGACGCTTGATACTGGACACCTAGATCCCATACTTAAAGAGCGAGCTTGCAAAGAAGGTAGGACCACATTCCCCCTTGCTTGTTGGTGTACCACATCACTGTGGTATTGTCTGTAAAGATTTTGAGGGGCCCTGGAACAAAAAGGGAATGAAAGGTCTCAAGGGCAAAAAGGAGATCTCTCATCTCCTTGATATTGATGTGGTTTGACCTCTGATAAGGAAACCAGTGACCAGAGACCTTGAGGGAACCGAAAGAGGCTTCCTATCCCATGTCCAAGGCAAAAGTTCCTGAGAGGGAACTGGGGGCTGAAAAGGCAGCCTGGGATTGACAGCTAACAGGAATCCACCACTGAAGCTTGAGTTTAAGGCATGGAAGAAGAGGGAACAGAAAATCTAGAGGATGACAGTGTTGGAGCCATACTGACTTTAGGAACCACTGTAGCTTTCTTAGATGAAGCCTGACTAGAGGTACCAAAGGAATGATGAAATCCATGAATCCCAGTGCCCTTAGAAGCTTCCTGGCTGTAACTGAAACCCGAGGAAGAAGGGAGTGAAAAAAGGTGAGTAGAGAAAGAGCCTTGGAAGGAGGCAGGGAAGCCAGCATAAGGATGGTCTGGAGCCTGTAACTGAGAAAAAAACATGAGCCTGAGAAAGAACCAGGACTGATTTCTGGAAGTTTACTGTTAACTCCATGCTTTACAAGAGACAAACAGCATACTGGAGGTTCTGAATCAAGGTGTCAGGGGAGGAAGCCTGAATGAGTAAGTCATCCAGATAAAGAAAAATTTGAACCCCTCTCATTCTGCAAAAAGCAATCATAGCAGCAAGGCATTTTGTGAAAACCACTGGGGCAGTAGAAAGGCCATAGGGTAAAGTAGAGAACTGAAAATGCAAGGAAGAAACAGAGAAATGGAAAAACTTCCTGAAAAGAGAGTGAATTGGGATGTGAAGCTAAGCAACCTTGAGTTCCATGGAAACCAGGAAAGCCTGGGAGAGAAAGGTGTTGAGCTGAGAGAGGTCCAGAATGGGTGTCCATGTGTCTTCCTTCCTGGGGAACCAGACACATTCTGGAATAAAACCCCTTCCCTGCCTGATGAATGGGCACATAGCTCGAATGGTGCCTTGTGCCAAAAGGCCCTGAAACAGTTCTGGGGGGAAAAAAAGAAGCTTATCTTGAGGAAGTTGAGGGATGCCCAGAAAAGGAGGAAGGGGTTTCCATAGCATCAAGTGTTCCTGATGGACGATGGACAGAACCCAAGAGTGTTGAGTGATCCTTAACCAAATGAGAAGGAACAGGGAAAGACAAAGAGATAAGAGAACCTGGGTGCGGAAAAGGGGAAGCAAACAGTCTGATTGAACCTGGCTTGTCTTGAAAAGGAAGTTTCTGAGAAGTTGGAGTCTGAGTAGACTAAGCAGGAAGAACCAAAGCGGTCTACAAACAAATGCAGATTTAGATGGATAATTCCTCTGGAACTTAAGAATAGGAGAAACAAATCTCTGCTTAAATAACTGTACAGCCTTAGCATATCAAAAAATGGCTCAAGGGTACAGAAAGGTGCAGAAAAATAAACCAATGAAAAAAGCAAAACTGCACCAGGCTTGCACTCAGCCAAGAAACATTTATTGTTAAGAACACAGAGACATAAGCGCTTTTGCGATAATTCCTATCGCTTCATCAGACAAATAAGTTACAAAAAAGTACAACTCATATATCATTTTATACAATCAGCTGATGTGCTTAAGCCAATCGCAGAACTTGCTGTACTTAAAGATATAAAACAACTAAAATGTATTCATTAAATGCATATACAATAAAAACATGTTAAAACCATATTAAAAACAAGGCATAAGCCTCCAACCATTTAAAATGGATGTATAAGCAACATTGAAAAGCATCAAAATGTGCAGATTGCAGAAAATAAATACGATAATGATATTATTATCATGTACATCTTGAGCTAAAAATGCTTAAGACGGCGTGACTTTAAAAATGGTTCAAGAGACGTAGTCCCATTTAAACCTGGAGGCCTTTCAGCATTAAGTATAAGGATCCATTTCTGTTCAACACTTTCAGTGTAGTTGTCAAGGTCACCCCCTCTTATGTTAGAGTGTATAACCTAAATAGATAAAAATCTAAAGGTGTGTCTGTGGTCCGTCTGTCTCACATGATTAGCTACGGCATTATTCTGTTTTTGGTTATTAATATCTCTTCTATGCTCAAGGATCCTGTCCTTCAGCATCCTGTTCTTTTTGCCCACATAATATGCATGGCACTTTTGGCAAAAAGAAAAATAAACTACATTAGTTATACGACAATCAACATAACCAGAACATCTAATCGTAAAATGTTGTGCAGTACATCGTCTGCAAGGAAAAGTGCCAGTGCGCATTGAAGAAATGGGTCTAGTTACACTCCTTTTGTTACAAAAATATTGCTTCAAAGATTTGTTGTTCCTAAAGGAGAACAGGGGGGTATCCCCAACTTTATCTATAAGTCCTGGTACTTCATAGAGTAACCTCCAATGTCTCTTAATAATGGAGGTATACTCATTAATACCACTAGAATATTGGAGGACAACTCTAAAGTCATCTTTAGTGGGAAAAGGTTCATTTGACTGTACTATATTGCTAAAAAATGGTCTACATCTATGGCTCCTCTGTGTCCATGCTTCGTCTGTAGTAGCAGTAATCTCTGTCTTAGAATAACCCCCATCTAAGAACTCTTGTTGAACAATATCAAGTGCTTGCTGAGCTGCTTCGTCATCATTATGTAATCTAAGCACCCTGTAAATCTTCCCCTTTAACACATTTCTGGGGATATGTCTGGGGTGCATACTCTTTTTATGAAGTAAAGCGTTCTTCCTAGTGGGTTTTCTAAAAATGCTTCTCTGCACAACATTTAAATCTGATTTCTTGACTAATACATCTAAAAAATGAACTTCTGTAGTCGAGTGGTTGTAAGTGAACTTTAAAAAGTCAGTGGTGGTGTGCATATACCTAACAAAGCTTTGAAGCTCATAACTATCACCTTTCCACAACAAAAAAATATCGTCAACGAAATGAACATACCACAGAATGTTACCAAAAAATTCATTACTAGCCGACAGTAAAGAGCATTGTTCCCACATAACCAAAGCTAGATTGGCATAGCTATTGGAACACAAAATCATTCCACGGGGCTTAAGAGTCTTGAATATGCTCAGTTATGGTGAGCTGTATCCAGACTTACTGAGGAGGTGGTAAGAATTGAATTTATCCTTTAGCTCTCAATATATGGAGTTACTCATCGATTTTTTTTCTCCATATGGAGCGTGAGCTCAAAAATGACATTATCGCTATGGAACAAAAATTTTTTTACATTTTTTCCGTGGATGTTATAAGCGACAGAATAGACAAACTACAAGAAAGTGTTTTTGCCTACAAGAAGAGGCTACAAGCTACTAAGCTCAGAAAATTGCAGCGAGATAAAAAGGATTTTGAAAATAATCATGTATTTTCCTGGCCGAAGGAATGCATAAGATCTATGGCTCAACAAAATGCCAATCCTACGATTGATCAATCAGGTGCTAATCTCAACGTTCCAAGAAATACGTTGAATCTACAAGTGCAAGCAGTCCCACAGGGAGCATTAACAATGAACATAGACAACGTTAATATTGGCTCAGCCGATCTTGGGGAACAAGCTTGCGCTAGTAATGGCCCCTTTTCCAATAATGGTACTATTCGAATGAGAGAGTTGGCTACGTTGTCACATGACTTGAGACCTAATAAAGCCAGTGGTGATAAGTTTTTTTTTTTAGAAAACAACAAAATGGCAAATTTCTCACTAAAAAACCCTTTGCCTATAAAGACTCGCTCGAGGAGTTTAACCAGGTAGATGAAGTGGCAGAGACAATGGAGTGTGGAACAGAATCCTCAACAAACCAAGAGGAGAAGAATTTAAATCCAGGTTTGATCTTGAATATTTCTTCAATAACATTAACCAAAGAACAAACTGAACTATTAAATAAAGGTCTCTCCTTTATTCTTGCTAGGAGAGCCAATCATGCAGAGATCCTTAAACATTTGAGTTATTAGGCAGAAATTTGTACTTGAGAAATATGTTCTTAGGTACTAACAGCGATGGTCAAACCCTGTTTAAAAGACCTAGTACTTTTATACCAACCATGCACCCTGCTATACAGACATGTGTTAATATATGTGAATCTGACTTCAGACAATTATTTGCACATGGAACTAGAATCAATTTTAATAACATGTCATTAAGTGAAAATAGGGCACTGAATGAACTTAAAACACATGCACTCCATAGAAATTAAACAAGCTGATAAGGGAGGAGGCATTGTGATATTAGACAAAGTACTATACTTGCAACAGATGAATGTTTTATTACAGGATGGCAACACTTATCAGTGTGTTTCTATAAATGTTTTTAATGGTATTATAGAGAGAGTGTCCTTTTTAATTTTTGATTTACTGATGACTGGCTTAATTGATGAGAATTTATTTAAATTTTTCAGAACTAACAGTCCACTAGTTCCAATGATTTATGGTCTCCACAAGATACATAAGGATGACAAAATGCCACCAGTGAGACCTATAGTGTCTGGTGCGGGTTGGTGCACTGAACCTCTATCCATTTTTGTGGAGGGTAACTTACATGAATTGCTTGATGACTGTCACACTATTCTCAAGGACACTAAAACATTTCTAGAGAGATTGCATAATAGGATTACTACCATTGACAGTGATTATATGTTTGTGTCTATGGATACTGAGTCTCTATTTACATCAATACCTAACGCATGGGGCATTGATAAAGTGAGAGAATTTTTAACCTTAAATAGATGTTTTGATGCAAACAAAATTTCACTTGTTTGTAGTTTGCTTGAAATTGTACTGGAGAACAATGTCTTTGTCTTTGAGAATCAGTTTTACTTACAGAGGACTGGCGTAGCTATGGGCACGGCATGTGCCCATAGCTATGCCAATCTAGCTTTGGTTATGTGGGGACAATGCTCTTTACTGTCGGCTAGTAATGAATTTTTTGGTAACATTCTGTGGTATGTTCATTTCGTTGACGATATTTTTATGTTGTGGAAAGGTGATAGTTATGAGCTTCAAAGCTTTGTTAGGTATATGCACACCACCACTGACTTTTTAAAGTTCACTTACAACCACTCGACTACAGAAGTTCATTTTTTAGATGTATTAGTCAAGAAATCAGATTTAAATGTTGTGCAGAGAAGCATTTTTAGAAAACCCACTAGGAAGAATGCTTTACTTCATAAAAAGAGTATGCACCCCAGACATATCCCCAGAAATGTGTTAAAGGGGAAGATTTACAGGGTGCTTAGATTACATAATGACGACGAAGCAGCTCAGCAAGCACTTGATATTGTTCAACAAGAGTTCTTAGATGGGGGTTATTCTAAGACAGAGATTACTGCTACTACAGACGAAGCATGGACACAGAGGAGCCATAGATGTAGACCACATTTTAGCAATATAGTACAGTCAAATGAACCTTTTCCCACTAAAGATGACTTTAGAGTTATCCTCCAATATTCTAGTGGTATTAATGAGTGTACCTCCATTATTAAGAGACATTGGAGGTTATTCTATGAAGTACCAGGACTTATAGATAAAGTTGTGGATAACCCCCTGTTCTTTTAGGAACAACAAATCTTTAAAGCAATATTTTTGCAACAAAATGAGTGTAACTAGACCCATTACTTCAATGCGCACTGGCACTTTTCCTTGCAGATGATGTACTGCATGTCAGTATATGTATACAAGCACAGTCTATGTACATCCCACATGACATTTTACGATTAGATGTTCTGGTTATGTTGATTATTGTACGACTAATGTAGTTTATTTTTCTTTCTGCCAAATGTGCCATGCATATTATGTGGGCAAAATGAACAGGATGCTAAAGGACAGGATCCTTGAGCATAGAAGAGATATTAATAACCAAAAACAGAATAATGCCGTAGCTAATCATGTGAGACAGACGGACCACAGAAACACCTTTAGATTTTTAGCTATTCAGGTTATACACTCTAACATAAGAGGGGGTGACCTTGACAACTACACTGAAAGTGTTGAACAGAAATGGATCCTTATACTTAATGCTGAAAGGCCTCCAAGTTTAAATGGGACTACGTCTCTTAAACCCTTTTGTAAAGTCACGCCGTCTTAAGCATTTTTAGCTCAAGATGTACATGATAATAATATCATTATCGTATTTATTTTCTGCAATCTGCACATTTTGATGCTTTTCAGTGTTGCTTACACATCCATTTTAAATGGTTGGAAGCTTATGCCTTGTTTTTAATATGGTTTTAACATGTTTTTATTGTATATGCATTTAATGAATACATTTTAGTTGTTGTTTTAGATCTTTAAGTACTGCAAGTTCTGTGATTGGCTTAAGCAAATCAGCTGATTGTATAAAATGATATATGAATTGTACTTTTTTATAACTTATTTGTCTGATGAAGCGATAGGAATTATCGCAAAAGCGCTTATGTCTCTGTGTTCTTAACAATAAATGTTTCTTGGCTGAGTGCAAGACTGGTGCAGTTTCACTGTACAGTCTTACCCTTATTCTGCAGAGAAAATCTCAGCAGCCGCAGAGCAAACAGGGTCTTATTATCAACAGGAACACCCAACTGTGTAGCCTTAATATTATCAGGCAAAGGCTGGAAATGAAGCCAAGCATAACATCTCAAAACAGAATCAAAAGCAGCAGCTCTAGAGGAGATATCAGCTGGATCATAACTGCATTTCATAGAGTGGTGGGCTGCCTGAGAAGTAGACCCCAGTAAAAATAGGGCTGATGCCTTCCCTTTAGACTCAGAAGGTTCTGAGACAGCCTGGGAAGCCTATGAAAGAAGGGCTAAGGCACACCTAGTCAATAGGTCTGGTAATTAATAGCCCAAAAGGTCAAGGTAGCAGCAGTAGATACCTTCTTGCCCAGCCATTCTAGAGCTTTGCTGTCCTTCTCAGAAGGAAGCAGATTTAGTAGAGGCAAAAGCTTGAGAGGTTGTCAGACGAGAATGTTCAGCAGGGGATAGTTGTAGAGAAACACACACTATTTAAGCACCTTATAAAATCTGTCAGGTTTCTTAGGGGCTAGAGGTTAAGAATCCAGGGCCATAGAAGCTGCTGAACAGGTATCTAAAAGGGCAGCCAAGACTGGGGAGACAGCAGAGTGCTTAGGGGACTCCATCTGTAGTAGCTCATGATACCTCTTTGGAATGTCAGAAACCTGAGAACAGTCCCATTTAAAAAATTCCATCATATGAGAAATAGTATCCCCAAATGAGAGTTCTTCAAAGGGAGAGTCTGGGCTAATAACCCCCCCTCAGAGCCATAATCCAAGGGAGAAGGGATCTGAGAGGAATATGCCAAAGGCTCTTCCCCAGAATCCAGTTCTTCTTCAGAGGATTCCTGCTCTCTGGGCCTCTTGAGTACGGCAGAGGACCAAGGGGGAACAGGCTCAAGAAAGTACAGTTTTGTACCTACCATAAATGTAGATGTCCGAACAGGATAGCATCTGCAGTCCTTACAAATGGGTTGTCCTGTCGTCAGGCAGCCCTTCGGTCATCCGGATTCCAAAGTCTGGGTCTGGCCTCGGCTGGTGTCGCACTTCACCCGACGTCATCTCTGCTGGTCTTCGGGTATAAAGGCATCAGCTGACGCCATTTTCCTCAGTGTTTCTTGCCCCAGATGCCAGTTGCCCTCTTGGTAAGCTAAATTTTTGGATAAATGCCAATGTTTCCAAAAAAATAGAAGGCAAACACAAAAAATAAGCATGTATGTACATATATACAAACAAATACACCATAAGAGATCCCCCCCAGCTAGCTATTATGTGGGTAAATACCCTAGGAGTACCACAGAGGGGAAGGAGGGAGGGTAATCCTGACTGCAGATGCTATCCTGTTCGGACATCTACATTTATGGTAGGTACAAAACTGTACTATGTCCTTCAAGGATGCATCTGCAGTCCTTACAAATGGGTAGAATACCATAGCCAAACTAGGGCAGGAGGAAGAAGAATTATGGTGTAGTTAGGATCCCTTGCAAAACAGCAGCGGCAAACCCTGCTCGGGATCTAGAGTATAGAGGTAAGTTATAATGCTTGGCAAATGTATGCACGGAGGTCCAAGTAGCAGCCTCAATAATGTCCTTGGTAGCCACTCCTCGTAAGAAAGCTGTGGTAGTGGCTGTAGCCCTTGTAGAATGAGGCCTTATGTTCTGTGGAATTTGCTTTCCATGGTAGGAGTAACAGAATCTTATGCAATTTCCTATCCACTTGGAGATTGTCTGTTTGGAAATTGCTTTTCCTTCCCTTCCTGTTGCATAAGCTTCTAGAAGCTGGTCAGTTTTTCTATTGCCCTTGGTTCTGTCCAGGTAGTAGCGCAACTGTCTGTGTACATCCAAGGTATGCAGCAGTCTTTCCCCCCTGTTCTGTGGATTGGGGAAGAAGGTAGGTAGGTGGATTGCCTGGTTTAGAGACACTCTGGATACCACCTTAGGCATAAATGTAGGATTAGTTCTCATGGACACTCTATCTTGATGGAAGATTAGGAAGGGTTGTACTTCCATTAAGGCCTGTAGTTCCGAAACCCTTCTTGCTGAAGTAATTGCCAGTAGGAACGCAGTTTTCCAGGATAGGTGTTGAAGATCTGCTGTTGCTGCTGGTTCAAATGGAGGAGTGTCAATTTTTCTAGCACAAAGTTCAAGTCCCATGCTGGTAATGGTGGTTTCCTAGGAGGTTTTACATTCTTGATTCCTCTGAGGAACTGCCTGAGTAGAGGATGTGAGAAGACAGGGGATCAAGCTGTATTCTGCAGAAATAGCTGATGCATGTATCTTGATGGAGGAATAAGACAGGCCTGTATGGAGAAGCTCTGCCAAATACTCCAGGATGTTGGCAATATCTATCTTTGACACATCTTTCCCTCTTTCAGTACTCCAAATGACAAACCTTTTCCATTTTCCTGCATAGTTCCTTCTTGTTGAAGGTCTGCGGGCCTCAAGGATAATGTCTTTAACCCTTTGGGATAAATCTGGGTTAGATGCTCCTATGTAATGTTCCAGGCAGTCAGTTGCAGAGTTTTCAGGTTTGGATGCAGGATGTTGTAGTCGCTCTGAGTTAACATCAAAGGAATCAGGGGTAGTGTCCACGTTCCCCCCCGAGACATGCTCCTCAGCAATGGATACCAGTGTTGTCTTGGCCAATTTGGAGCTATCAGAATTATCCTTGGACGTTCCTCTTTGATTTTCAGTAGTACCTTGTGCATCAAAGGAAGAGGTGGAAATGCATATGCTGTCAGGCCTTTCTAACTGAAGGATAGAGAGTCCACCTTTCAAGCAAGTGGGTGGCATGTCCTTGTGCAGAATTTCTTGAGCTGGTGATTGAGTGGGGATGCGAATAGGTCTATTTGTGGCATTCCCCATTTCTTTGTGATGGCCTTGAAGATGTCCGGGTGTAGCATCCATTTGTGAGCATCCGAGGTAGTTCTGCTTAACATGTCTGCTAGGATGTTTTCTTTTCCCGGTACAAATATTGCCTGTAACTGAATGTTGTAGCTCAGAGCCATATTCCATAGGTCCAGAGTCATTCGACATAGGGGGTATGAATGAGTGCCTCCCTGTTTGTTGATGTACCACATGACTGTGGTGTTGTCTGTCCTTATCATCAATTGGCCTTCTTTGAGGAATGGTCTGAAATTCTGGATTGCTAGTTTTACTGCCAGCATTTCTTTTTGATTTATGTGCAGGTGCAGCTGGTCTGGAGTCCATAAGCCTTGAATGCATTTGTCCAACATGTGGGCCCCAACCTAGGTCTGAGGCGTCCGTTGTGATGGTTTGGCTTGCTTGAATGTTGTGGAAGGACAAACCTGGGTTTGCCTGGCATGCTTGAGCCCACCATAGGAATTTTTGTTTCAGGCATGGGATTAGTGGTATTTCGGTTTCTAAGCTGTGCCTGTGTTGAGACCATAAATTCTTTAGGTACCACTGTAGCTTTCTCATATGCAGTCTGGCATGGGGGACCAGGATTATGCAGGATGCCATGAAGCCCAAGGCCTGCAGTACTTTCCTTGCTGTTAGTTTGTTCTGCTTTGTTAATGCCAAGAAGTAAAGAGGAAGTTGTTCTTGTTTTTCTGCAGTTAGGAATGCCATCTGTTTTACTGTGTCCAATTCTGTACCCAAGAATGTTCTTGTTTGGGATGGTATCAGTCTTGACTTTTTTAAATTGACTGTGTATCCCAGGGCTTGTAGTAAGCAAATGACTCTTTGTAAGTCTTGTGTCAGCTTGCTTTTGTTGTCCGCTTGTATCAGGCAGTTGTCCAGGTATGGGTAAATTTGGATTCCCTGTAGCCTGCAATGAGCGATTACTGATGCCAGGCATTTCGTGAACACTCTGGGCGCAGTAGATAAGCCAAAGGGCAATGCTGAGAATTGATAATGCTCTGATCCTGCAAGAAATCTGAGGTATCTTCTGCAATTTGGTCGTATGGGGACATGCAGGTATGCCTCCTTGAGATCTAGAGTTACCAGCCAACACTCCTTGCCCAGCATGGGAAGAAGTTGCTGTAGGGTCAGCATTTTGAATTTTGGAACAATGATGAATGTGTTTAAAGTGGACAGGTCGAGAATAGGTCTCCAATTTTTCTCTTTTCTTGGTACTAGGAAAAGTCTGGAGTAAAATCCTTTGCCCTGTTCTGTAGGTGATACCCTTTCCACAGCTCTCATCTTTGTTAATTGAGCTGTTTGTTTTAGGGCTTCTGTCTTTTGATTTGGTGGTAGGTTTGGCATTCCACTTTTTACTGGTAAGGTGTGGAAATGGAACCTGTAGCCTTGGTCTATAGTTTGCAAAATCCACTTGTCTCTTGTGATATAGTGCCAGTTTTTTGAAAATAAGGCTAACTTTCCGCCTAAAGGTGCTGCTATTTGTTCCCTGGTAGGCGGTGTCAGAACCAAGTCACTGTGATTGTCCTGTTGCAGTGGTAGTGGTTGTGTCTGTGTCTCGTTGGTTATTGCCTTGCCACTGACGTCCTCTGTAGGCACCTCCTCTGGATTGATTTCTGCCTCTGGAACGTCTATTTCTGCCTCTCTGAGATTTAGAGGAGTCTGGAAAGGACCAATTTTTGGAAGGCCAGTTCCTGCTAAACCTGGGGGGGCTGAACCTGTAAGAAATCTTTAACTGTTTGTACAGATTTTGCCTTCTCTTCCATTTTCTTCATTACTTGTTGGGCAGGAGGACCAAATAGACTGACCTTATCCATAGGAGCATCTAATAGCTTTGTTTTAACATGATCCGCAAGACCTGCTCTTTCAACCATGCATGCCTTCTTATAACTGTGCCAGTCATGGCTGATCTAAATGAAGCCTCCAGTGCATCATAGCCACATTTTAAAGAATGGTTACTAACCTGCTGAATGTTATTCACCATTTCTAAAACATATTTCTTATCTAAGGAATCATCAGAGGACAGTTTCTTAGTTAACTGATCAAGCATAAACTCTTGGTATTGGATCATATGAAACTGACAGTTCAAAGCTCTAGCTGAGAGAGTAGCAGAGGTGTATACTTTTTACCCCATCTCTCTAAGGACCTGGATTCCCTTTCAGAAGGGAGAGGGTTTTTCGCTGAGGTCGAGGCTACTGCCTTAGGCCCCTGGGAGATAGTCTCAGGATCTGCAAGAGGAGCCTTGTATAAGTGGTGATGAGTGTCCGGTACCCTGTAAAACCTATCGGGCTTGGCAGGGGCTGGAGGTAAAGTATCAGGAGCAGTGCAAGCATCATTGAATGCATCATCCACAACAGGAAGAACTGGAGGTATAGCTAAGGGCCTATGTTGCGGTAAGTGTAGAAAGGCCCTAAGCCTTTTTCTTGAATATAAGAAATCTTGTCCCTGCCATTGGAATTGCTCTCTCATGGCATGTAAGGTTTCCCCAAAGGAAAATTCCTCTGGTGGAGAGGCAGAAGGTATAGATTCTTCAGCATCGGAATCTTCATAAGTAGAAAAAGGAGCCTCTGGATGGTCTGTATTGTCTGAATCATCAGAAGAGTCATCTGAGGACACTGGCTCAGGGGGCTCTGCTCTAGGTCTCTTTTCTGGAGGTTGAGAGGCCCTGTCTGGGTGAGATTGGGATCCCCTTATTAAAGAGATGAGATCCTCTGCCAGAGTAAGCATTTGGGAACTGGAACTGGGCCTGTGAGAGGGGGGCTTAACAGGCACAGACTTAGCAGTTTTGGCTGCTTTAGCCCTGGCAAAGGCCTTTATAGACATGGCTGCAGGAGGCCTAGCAGCACCACGTGCTGGGGTAGAGACATCCAAAGGGATGGTGTCCGATAATTCTAGAGAAACCACATTAGTAGGCAAAACTTCAGAGGCCGATTCAACTAGGGTAAGCAGGGGCCTCGGTAGTAGTCATGGATTCGGCTGAAGATTGACCCGTTTGCTCGGTTTCGTTCGAAACCGAGACACTTGCGGTTTGCTTAACCGTGGTTTCGGCCGAAACCGCGGACCGTGAGTGTCGGTCTTTTTCTTTGCGTTTCTTAACAATTTGAGAAGTCGGAGGATCCGACGGCATAATGTACGCAAAATCTGAGCCGAAAAACTGTTCAGCAAACTCCGACCGACGCCTAAGCGTTCGTCGGTTGAAGGAAGCACAGGCTAAACAGGCTGCTACGTCATGGTCTGGGCCTAAACAAGGTAAGTAGTAAGAGTGGAAATCTTTATGAGGTATTTATTTCCCACAAGTTAAACAGTTATTCACTTTTTCTGACATCGGCTGAGGCAAGAAAGAGTCCCCAACGGGGTACTTAGCTTTTTAGAAGTCTTCAAGTAGTATTCGTAGTAGTAATCTCTGGATCTGACCGACCGGCACTTGCGAACAGCTTCTGCTTCGGGCGCCACGTGGCAAGAAAGACTGAGGAAAATGGCGTCGGCTGATGCCTTTATACCCGAAGACCAGCAGAGATGACGTCGGGTGAAGTGCGACACCAGCCGAGGCCAGACCCAGACTTTGGAATCCGGCCGACCGAAGGGCTGCCTGACGACAGGACAACCCATTTGTAAGGACTGCAGATGCATCCTTGAAGGACATCTCCTTGAGGAGGCTTCTAGGCCATCAGTGCATTAAATAACCCCAGGGTAAAATCCTACCATTCACGCTGGAGATCTTTAGGATCAGGGAAGGCATGCTTTATTTTTTTGTTTTTTTTTTTGTTTTGAGGGACATATGCCCTAAACACCTGAGAAGATTCAGACCCTTGCCTACACTCAACTGACACAGTAGGAAGCTCCTCCCAAACAAGTATCTGCAGAATCCCCCTCAGTCCCTCTGAAATAATCAGCCGAGATTCCCCCTTAGCATCTGCAGCAGACATCTCTAGAACCTCTGAGGACGTGCAAGAAATCAGATCCGTGCTGGTCTCCAATATGGTCATAGCAGAGGAATCTGACACAACAACCGAGTGATCCTCTTGGCTTTCACCAGCCTCAAAACAGATTTTTTTTTGGGGGGGGGTACAGCACCCAAATCAGTCCTGACTCTTTTAGCCTTTTTCTTGGCAGGCGGCTAATGTTGAGGATGGGAAGATTCCACCATAGTACCCTGTGCCAACAATTCAAGATGCTGGTTCTGCAGGTTAACGGACAAGGAGGATTCATACATAAGGTCTTGGGGACAAATGCTTGGCAGACAGAATACTTCGTATGGTCATGAGAAGCACACAAACAGAGGGGATTCTCTGCTTGTGATGATCCTTATAGGGAATTTGCTTCCCATACTAACATTTTCCCTTTCTGGATGACACGTAAATACCAAAAACTAAAAGAAGAAGAAAAAAGAAGAAGAAACCCCAGTGAGGCGCTATCTGAAACAGCGACAGTAACCAGCACAGAGACCGATCATCACTGATAGCACTTGGACTGAGGTATGTACGTCTAGATGTCACCTTTATGTCCTACTCCTGTACGTCACCTTTATGCCCTACTCCTTGAGCGAGAAGCATGTGTGTGAAAATTCTGAATTATGTATGTCTAGACATCACCTTTATGCCCTACTCCCTGAGCGGGAAGCATATGTGTAAAGTTCGATGTCTATAATATCCTACGGCTTTGGTACACTGGCCGCACATTGGGCTACCCTTGTCAGGGAATCCCTTTAGTAAAGAATACTGCAACAGTGACATGGAAGGACATCTTCTCCTAATCCATTCATAGGTTCATAGGTGTGTACTAGGCTAACGATCACAAGGGCCTTTTTAAGCATAGCCATGCATCCCAAATCTCTGACAAGTTATGATACCCTTGATAAGTGTAAGCATGAGCCTGGGAATGGAACCGTTTACAGGTTACCCGTGTCCATTAGAGACATAGGTGCCATACCAGGGATGAATTTATGGTATCCCATCCAATTTTTCAAGTTGCACTTGAAATGGGTTAGGGAGGAACTCTACTTCACATGGATGGGGACCCTGTTCCATACATGGGGTAGTCTCTGGGATACATACCTATCTCTCCAGCAGGTTCTATCTATATCACAGGCAAGATTTAAGTCTTTAGAACGGGTAATTCTGGTGCTGTTTGTTTTGTGGATATGAAGGAAGTTCATCAGAGTGGGGTCTGGCAATGCCCTGTATGCCACGCATAGAGCTCCCCTCAAGAGCCTGTAGGAGACAAAATACAGGGATAGGGCCTTGAGGTGGTCTGCATAGGACATTTTACTTATGACCTGTATTCTTTTAGTGAGGAACCTCTGTAGACATCCCAGTTGTTGGATATGCCTAGTTAGGTACATACCAAAGGGGGCATTATACTCAATGATAGGTCTGATAAATGCCGAATACAGTGGAACAATGACTTCTTTGGACTTAGACGCCATACCTTTGTTTATAAGTTGTGCAACATAGAATGATTTCCTCACCACTGCAGATACGTGATGATCAAAGGCTAGATTACTATCTGTGTGTGTCCCCAAGTCCCTGACTACTGGGTCATCCCTAAGGAGTGTGTTGTCACTATGACAGTTACCAGGGATGGATGACTTCCCAAAAGATACTATTATGCATTTCTTGGTATTCAGTTTCAGTCCATGGCTCTGACACCAGTTGTTTATCTGTGTCAGCCCCTCCTGGAGAACATTTGTGTCAGTGTGAGATTCAATGACAGCTCCTAATTTGCAATCATCTGCAAATTTAGTCAGCCAGAGAGCATTGACATTGACCTTGACTTCTGAGAAGTAAATACCAAAAAGGAGCAGATCAAGGACTGATCCCTGAGGTACTCACTTGTGATTGGCCTCTTTGTAGAGGTGGACTCCCCAATTCTAACTTCCTTCATCCTGTCTGTGAGCCAGTTGGCTATCCACCGGGTGACAAACGAGTCTGTACCTAACCTCTTGAGTTTGTCAAAAATGCTCAAGTGGGGTATTGTGTCAAATGCCTTGGCCAGGTCAAGGTACGCAGTATGAATAATTTTGCCCTCATTTATTGCTTTGGTGACCCTCTCAAAGAAGTCTACCAGGTTGAGTAGATTTGCCCTTGATGAAACCAAACTGGTTTGGGTCCAGTGTCTGGAAGTTTACTATATCTCTGTTGATCATCTCCATAATTCTTTCCATGGCTTTACATATAAGACTAGTGAGACTTATGCGTCTGTAGTTTCCAGGGTCTGTACATGGCCCACCTTTGTGCAAAGGGATGACTGTTGCATTTCTCCATTCATGAGGCACGAAGCCTGTTTGGAGGCTACAGTTAAATAGTAATTCCAGAGGCCACGATAGATCATGTTTCAAGCTATTTAGAAGGCATCCTGGGATATTGTCTGGGCCCATTGATGCAGTGTTCTTGGTCTTAGAGAGAGCATTAAGGACCTGTTCCCTAGTGATAGTAGGGGGAGTTATAGTTGATGATATTTCCTGAAGGAAGGTTGAGGGGGAGAGAGGGGTAAAACTGGAGCTGAATTTATCAGCCAGGAGGTTTTCTATATCTTCTGGCTCAGTATAGGTGGTTCTATTTATAATGAGCTCTGAACACAATTGTGTATTGTCTTTGAGGCTGTGGACATAGCTAAAGAATGTTTTGTGGTTGTCCTTGATCTGGGAGGCCAAACTTATCTCAAATTTCACGTTGGTAGAATTTATTTGTTCTCTGAGTTGTTTGTTTAATTTGATAAGAGTGCTTTTATCCTGCTGTGTGTTGTACCTCATCATTTTTTGCCATGATTTGATAGGTGCTGTGGGATTTCTTACATCCATCTGAGGTATCACCAACTCAAGCACATGGAACCTCGGTTTAACATCTTATCCGAACAAGACTGAATCTTAACTAAGGTGAAACCCACAAGTAGGATGGACCCAGATCTGATAGCTAGCAAGCTAGTACATGTCTTAAAAGATATATTATAAATATGTCACTACATTACCACATTATAAATAAGATACTACGTTATAAATACGTTACTACATTATAAATATGTTACTACATTATAAATACGTTACCGCATTACAAATACGTTACTGTATTATAAATACGTTACTACATTATAAATACATTGCCGCATTATAAATACATTACTACATTATAAATACAGTACTACATCTGATTAAGAATACGAGTCGTTAATAAGTTGCTTCCTGTGGTACAGGTTTTAATTCTGGTAGCTTCCATTTGCCTGCTGTGCGACTCTGAACAAGTCAGACGAATCAGTGTTCTAGGGCTGAATCTGAAAGAGGTCTAAGTAGATCTATCCTGATTAGCAAGTGAAAATAAATGCTAGAAAAAAATGTTCTCTTTATGGGTTATTCCGTACTCTGCTTCAGAAATGTAAAATTCCTAAGGATTGGAAAATGCCTTTTTCTTTACCCCACTACTTAAAGGTGATTCTGTTGACTTAGTAAACACCTAGAAGCTTATAACTTTAATATCTGTGATAGGGAAACATTTTGAAAGGTACATTCTCACATTACCGTTTGACTCTAAAAACTAAATTCAGCTTGTAAATGGGACTCGTGTTTTTTGCATAACAGATCAATTGTTGCAAGTTTGGTGGGTTTCTGTGAGTCTGGCAGTCAGTCTGTTATAACCATCTCCCTGGACCCATCTAAGACATTTAACTTAGTTCAGCTTGGTTGTATTTTTGATACTTGAATCACTGCAATGGGAGCATGTATGTATTGAGACGGACTGCAACTGGTTAACTGAGAGGAAGCAAGCCATTCTGTTTCTCAGTGAACCCAACAAACAGGTTCTTTATAGTGTAGTGGTGTTCATCTTTGTTTGTTTTCCACCTTAGCCAGAAATATCTATTGTTTCTCTCCGGCTGACTTCCAGGTTTTGAGCATAGTCTCTGTTGATCTTGGAACCTCTCTCTGACCACTGACTGCAGATGATGGTGACAACTAATCATTTATACTGTGGGCCGACTGTTTCACTGGGATGACTATGCAATCACTAATTTCACTCCAATACCTTTTCCTTACTAGGAGCAAGTCCACTTGAGTTGCATGTTGGCCACTCGTGTATGGGATTTATAGGTTATGGGTAAATACTAGGTTAACAATCATCAGAACATTTACAAGCCCTGCAGTGCAACCCAACCCTGCTGTGTCTCTTTGTATTATGGGCATTTATTAGGAGAGGTATGTTAGTTAGGAAGTTTCTAAAGGTTATGTGGGAGGTATGATACACAGGTATAGTTATGCTCTCTCTTTCTTTCTGAACCATGCATTGGCCACCAACAAGCTAGTTTGCCGGACAGAAGTCTAGAATGGCTCCTCCTTCTTTAATCCTGTCTTCCCACCCATCTGGACATAGGCAGTTCTCATATATTGTTTTGTCTGTCTGTGCCAGTGTTGGCATCCATCTCCCCCATTATCAACACCATCTCGTGTTGTCCTGCTTTATCGAGTAGGCCCTGCAACTACTGTTTGAATGCACTCTTAGCCTCACAGCTCTGCTGTGAGGCATTGGCTGAGGTTATAAATATTGCTCTAACCTTACACTGGAGTCTGACTGATGAGTTTGTCACTAATTCTGATGACATTCCACAATGTCTTTAGAAGACTCTTCTTCGCCATAATTCCTGCATTACTTCTAGTCTGCCATCCCCGTAGCAGAATTGCTGCACTGCCCTACTAACTTGTCTCCTGGATACACAGGATGTCAGGTCTTCTCCTTACCATCATGTCATTCAGTGCCGAGATGTGCACTGTCAGTGAACCTATATTCATTGTAATAATTTTTTGTTCATGTTTAGCAGGTTGACTGGTTTTACATCCAGCTTTCACTCAAAGGAGCTATGCCAGGTAATCTACTTTGGGCAAGCGGACACCATCCAGTCAGTAACTCAGTGCCCCAGGGCTACTGGGCTTTATGGTAAACACACACAGGCCAACCGATGCATAAAGAGCTTAGATGGGAAAGTTTAGATCCTCCACCCATTTATCACAGGAAATGCACATGTACAGTTCTGGCAACATTCGATGTCCTGATCTTAACGCCTGCAACTGAACTTCCCATAACAGCATTAATATATAGCGAAAATGCACAAGTAATGCATTCAAGCAATAAGCTATGTAGGTTAATTATAATAGCTGAACTAAATAAGTTCTTCCCTATTAACCCATCCTCACAGTTCAGTCACTCTACCCCAGCCTCCAAACCCAATCCTCCCCCCACTTTTCAACTCAATCCAGTCTCTACCTCATATATAAAAAAACTTCTCAGCAAACTCAAACCTTGCTCTAATGCCCCAGATAACATTCCATCTAAATTCTTACAAATTGCCGCAGATGGAATCGCCCTCCCCATTAGCATCCTAATCAACAGATCCATACAGGAATCATACGTCCCCAAGCTGTGGCGTGCTGCCTTTATACACCCTCTCCATAAAGGAGGTATAAATAACAATACCTCAAACTTTTGCCCCATAGCCATCCTCTCCCCAATTTCAAAAATACTGGAAAAATGCGTTCACATTCAGCTAATGCTTTTCCCTACCGAAAACCACCTCCTCTCTCACACCCAACATGGCTTCCGTCCTGGCCATAGCACTATAACTGCTCTACTTTCATTCCTAGATATAGTCAATCGTGCCCGTGACACTGGTAACATAGTATCAACAGTCCTACTAACTGGTAACATAGTATCAACAGTCCTACTAACTGGTAACATAGTATCAACAGTCCTACTAACTGGTAACATAGTATCAACAGTCCTACTAACTGGTAACATAGTATCAACAGTCCTACTAGATCTCTCTAAGGCTTTCAACACTGTCTCCCATTCTCATCTCCTTAGCCACCTAGCTAACCTCAACCTCTCACACAATACACTATCCTGGTTCTCAAGTTACCTTTCCAATAGATCTCAAGCTGAAAAATGGAGGAAAGGCACCTCTAACTTCCTTCCTACCCCCACTGGTGTTCCCCAAGGTTCCATTCTTGGCCCCTTGCTTTTCAATATCTTTATCAATGACTTCCACTCTGCCACCCAAACACCAAAATTGTACAATACGCCGATGACTCCACTTTAATCTGCTGTGCCACCAACCTCCCTGAACTTTTAGCATACACCCAAACTTCCTTCTCCACCACTGAGACCTGGATGCTCCAAAACCACCTATCTCTAAATGCTAACAAATCTAAAATACTACTCCCCCCCCCCTCAAAATCCTTCCCTCTTGACAAACAGTCCTTCCGAATTAGAAGCCACAACAACTCAACCATAGAAATTGTTCCCTATGCCAAACTCCTTGGGGTCACCACAGATGAAAACCTAAAATCTGACACACATATTCATCTCAACATCAAGAAAACACATCAAAAACTAGGCCTGTTATATATAAACATCCACTATCTCTCTCCTTCTTCTACACAAACCCTCGCCACTACCTATCTTCTTCCCTCACTATTGTATGGTGCCCCTCTATTAACCAACTTATCTGCCTCCATCTCCTCAAAAATGGAAAGTTGTTATAATAAAATTTCAAAATTCGCCATCAAAGCCAAACACTCCTCCCACCATTGCTCTGCACTCCACTTACTAAACTGGCTAGAACTTCCCAACCTTCTAGACTACCTCCAACTTACCACTGCCCACAGGTTATTATTTAACCACTCTAAATGTCCTGCGCTATCCAACATCCTACAACCATACACCCCTAACAGGCCACTTAGATCTGCTCACCTAAACCTACTCACTGTCCACAAACCAAAGCAACCTGCCGGGCAGTACCTCCTATCTTTTTCCTTAGCCAAAAAGTGGAACTCTCTCTCTCCTTCTTTACGAATGACAGAAAATTCTGACAACTTCAAAACTCTACTCCATTCCTACTTGTTCTCTAGGTGGACGTGCAACTGCACTTTCCCCACCTAGACTTTTACTCCACACACACTAACTGTATTTCTATACTAATTCCTACTACCATCAGCTTTGTTCCTGGATTTACTTTCTGTCTACTGTTGTCTTGTGTCTATATGTATGTATTGTAAATAGTTTGCTCTCCCTTTATTCCCCTCCCTAACATTTATGCTTGTTCTACCACTCTGCCATAACAAGACTCAGACTCTATGTAACCTTTGTAACCAACCATGTCAATATATGACTCATATGTCAATATGTCAATACACGACTCATATGTTATGTAAATACTATACCTCTTAATGTCTCTGATTCACAATCTACCAGTATTCTTATCACTTAGGCTGACTGTTGCATCTTTATGTATCTGTATCTTTGAACCGAATTTAATTTTATCTTTCGTATTTTCTTTTGTTTTATCTTTTATATTATTATGTAATGTGGAGCTTTTCTCCCCGGGCCTCCACTGAAAATGGGCTCCTGAGCCCAGTGGACCTCCCCGGTCATCAAACCGAAATAAATAAATAAATAAATAAATAATTTCATTAACCCCTTGACCTAAACATCTTTCTACTGGATTGTGTACAACTGACTGGCAATCAGTCCTAACTCATGCATCACTTTGCCTATTTTTTAACTTTCAAACTCCTACAGAGCAGCTACTAATCACTCATCACCCAAAGATTAGCAATCACATTGGTGTCTAACAGCTGACACTCAAATAGTGAAAGTTCTCCTACACTACTGATACTAATCTGCATCATAACCCTCGGCAAAAAAAATTCAGGGAAACAGTTCCTGAAAACTGCAATTCACATACTTTGAAATAAAAAAATGAGAAAAGCTACGCCCGTTTTAGATGAAAGCCTCACCTTAAAACTATTTATTCCGGTCACTGATTCAATGACAACAGATCAGAAATGTGTCTTTAAACATCACCTCTGAAGTAGACTATGTCAGTAATGACAGAACCTCTAGGAGAGTCTAACAATCAACCAAAATAAACCAATTTTATTTTATAAGCTACCTATCAAATTCTCTTTGTACAATGTTTGAAATGTAAATGATTTCTGAATTCTACCACGTCTGTATATTTTTTGTAAATGCGCATTTCTACACTTTTCTTTATAAATATTTTTCATTTTATCTTGGTGTACTCAAGCCTTGGTTTTTATACTTATGTGCAACAGTAAATACATTTGCATTTTTATTGGCTTTGATATATTCAACTAAGTAATGTCTCTTTTATTACAATATATATTGTCACATAACCTTTGTCAAGGCTGAAATGGGTCCCAGTCCAGTTACCAAGTTAACAGATAAACTATCTTGCAATGCTGTTTAATCAAATTCCCACAGGTTGCATTAACCAGTAAATCAAATCACAAACATAAGCATAGATTCATAGGTGCTATTTAGGCTATTAATTGGAAAGGATTTTTAGAAGCCTAGTCCTACAGTCCCATGAATCTTTTTGCCCTTGTTGTAATTTAAAAGTGAAAAACCCAGAACTGGGCAGAACATTTACATGTTACCCCTATCCATAAGGGATGAGGGTGCTAAACCAGGGGTGAATATGCAGTTTCCCATTCATTCATCCAGATTACATCTGAATAGACTAAGGGAAGTACTTTACTTTATGCAGAGAGGAAAACAATTCCAAAGATGTGGTATCCTCTGTGATACATATCTATTCCTCCAACATGTTCTATTTATGTTCCAGAAGAGAATGAGATCTCCTGACCAGGTGTTTATGCCACCATTGGACTTCCACATGTGCAGTAGGTCTGAGAGGACAGGATCTGCTGAGGCTCTGTATGTGAGCCAAAGGTCACCCCTCAGTAGCCTGTATGACACAAAAAGATGGACAATGCTTTGAGACTGTCAGTATATTTTTTATGATTTCAGTCCTTGATTTTAAGCATTGTGGCCATCAAGTTGTGTTAACTGTTTGGAAAGGTGTGTATCAAATGGACATTATACTCAATTATTGGCCTAATAAATGCCTAATGCAGTAGACAAATCACATCCCTGGACCTGGACACCATATCCTTACTAATAATCTGCACAATGACAAAGGCCTTTCTTACAACAGTGAATACATAGTCATCAAAGGTCAGTTTGTTATCCACATAGGTCATCAGGTCCCTAACTTCTGGATCAATTTTCAGAGGTAGGTTGTCAATGTTACAACTGCCAAAAAATAAATCCCCAGCGTATACTGAATGTTCAAACAGGAAAACCAAATACTAGCAAAAAGAACCAGCAGGCCAACCACGGCAATGATCTCCAATTTAATAAAAAAGAGCATATAAAAACCAATGGAAGGACAAGCGTTTTCACATAAAAATATGCTTCTTCAGATCCTATAAATTATTTAAAACATCAACGAATATATATAATACAAATCAACCAATCATATTGGAGCCAAAATTACATCACTACTAGTATAGGGTAGATCATCTCTTGGGTTTACGCCCATTCAAGATAGGTTTAATACTGACACAGTTATTCAGCCCTGGATGCCTATGTGCTTGCGTCCTCAAGATCCATCTCAGTTATACCCGTTCCAAATGGTTGTTGACATCACCACCCCTCAAGTTCTTATTAAAACACTGTATGACTAAAAGGGAACTGGTGGTCAGGATGCTCTATCAGATGCTTCACTACAGTATTCCTGACATCCCCTTTCCTCATATTAGAGATGTGTTTGTAGACCCTATGTCTTAGCCATTGGATAGTCCCGCCCACATAGAAGCAAGAACAAAAATCACAAGGAGCCAAGTATATAAGGTGTGTAGTAGTGCTGTCTGCATAAAACCTAGGTTTAAACTCAAAATGTTAATGTAGGCTGATTAAAGACTTGTACTTTACTGCGGTGGTGGTGCTGCGGTACCGTTGTCGCCTCACACTAAGACGTTGTCCTGTTTGATTCTCAGCTAGAGCGTCTTCTGTGTGGAGACATGTGTGAATGGGCGTACCTTCGTTGAAGGTTGTGCGGCAGAGCTGGCAACTTGGCACGTAAAAATCTACTGCCAATCATTAGCGGACCGGAGTTCCGCTGTGGCGACCCCTAACCGGGAAAAACCGAAAGACACAACAACAACTTTAGTTATAGCCTTGCAAACACTACAGTGCCTACAGGGGTATGTCCCTAACCATTGATCTGCATGTGACCCTTTTTGTCTCTCATTGCATAGCAACTGTTTCAGATTGTTGTTGTTCCGATATGTAAAATAGGTGCATTACCCACAAAATTGGCAGTTTCAGCATCTAAGGTTAGTAAATACAACTGTTTCTGTAAGATGTCCTTAACATTATTGTCACTAGTAAAATTTGTCAGTCCACACCTACTCCCATCTGATCACAACTAGAATTATTCAAAATGTTACTAGTCATTTCCCTTGGCATATTCATGTGGGTTATTTTCTGGCTATCCATAACAATTCTACGTACATCTCTTACCATCATTTTATCATAGCCTCTCTCAGTAAGCATCCTTTCCAGGATATCATGTTCATGCCTCAAATCCACCTCTTTATTGCATATTCTAGACACCCTAAGAAAATGGCTTTTAACTATGCTTGGAAAGACTAACCTATGAACCTGTCAGACCTATCCCTGTCTCGCTCCTGCCATGGCATAACTCATGTTCTGTTGTTGTAGTACTTGTTGATTAGGAGGAGGTGTACATCCTACCGACTGACTTGTAGTATTCACAGCTGTTGTAATATGATTGGTTGATTTGTATTATATGTATTCTTTAATGTTTTAAATAATTTATAGGATCTGAAGAAGCATATTTTTTATGCGAAAGCGCTTGTCCTTCCATTGGTTTTTATATGCTCTTTTTTATTAAAGTGGAGATCACTGTCGTGGTTGTCTGCTGGTTCTTTTTGCTAATGTTACAGTTGTATGGACATCAAGCCTGTCAAAGGAGACTGTATTTCTTAGAATTTAGTTTTAGTCCATGGTTTTGACACCAGCTATTTGTTTGGGACACGCCCACTTGAAGGATGATAGTGTCCCCTGGGAAGTTTATGATGGCACCAAGTTTACACATCTGCAGACTTGGTTAGCCATGAACCTTTAACATTATAGATTCCTAGGTTCATGCCATGAACCCTTAACATTATAGATTCATAGGTTCATGCCATGAACCCTTAACATTATAGATTCATAGGTTCATGCCATGAACCCTTAACATTATAGATTCCTAGGTTCATGCCATGAACTCTTAACATTATAGATTCATAGGTTCATGCCATGAACCCTTAACATTATAGATTCATAGGTTCATAGAGTCATAGAACCTATGGGAGAGTTTACTCACAATGCCTGATTGTGGGATGTGCTGTATACATTTGCAAGCTCTAGATATGTAGTGTGTTCTGATTTTCCTTCAGGCATTGCTTCAGTAACCTTCTAAAAGGTAGGCAGAACTTGCTCTTGACAAAACTGAACTGCCTTGGATCAAGAGTTTGTAGGTTCCTTATGCCCTTATGTATTAATTCTATAACGATCCTCTCCAAAGTCTTACTTTTCGCGGGTTACATTGAGGAGATCTTTGTAGTTTAGGTAGGTTACTTTTAAGACCCTTAGGAATTATAGGTCTATGTGTTTGGTGTAATCTGTGTGTGATAGGTCTAGTGTGATATTGTGTGGTACAGACAACCTGCTTGTTACTTGTAGTTGTTCTACGTAAAAGCTTTGCCTCCAATAACACATTATAACTACATTTCTTGCACACTGTTATCTCATTCTGTTTTACGTAGTAGATGGTTGTCAGTAAACATGAGACAATTCTACTTTTTCTCAGGATGCCCAATCCCTGCTTCCATGTGCTTATTAATATGGGCTGAATGGATAGGGGTACCTTTGGTGTTGATTATTGGAGGTGTATATGTCTGTGGAGATAGTGCTGGTCTCTATACACCTGTACATATCTGGAATTCAATGACCTTTTGTTCTTTTTCTCTGCCCAGAAGCAAAAGATTAGCCTCAATCACAAGCTGTTTCTTGAGAACAGTATTAGCTAAGATATTGATTGGTATAACAATGCAATATAATACACAGCTTACAGATTACATGTTACAGCAGACATAAATATGGGATAAGTACTGTTACGTAAATCCCAATTATTTTGTTAATGACTTGTACAAACCAGGCAATTTGACAGATAGGATGTTTGAAGCTTGATAGGCTAAATTACATTATACTTTAAATCAAATTCAAAGGTTGGTGTCTCCTTTCTTCCATGATAAAACTACCCTCAGAAGTAGAATAACTATTCACAGAGGTGTGGGAGCAAAGTTGCGTGTAACAACATATATTGTGTCTGTAGTATACGTGTATTGTTTGTGTGACAGCAAAGTTTCGTGCATGATTTGTGTATATGTGGAAGGGAATGATGGGTTGTAGGAATATGGTTGGTGTGTGCCTGAGATGGAAGGGTATGATGGGTTGTAGGAATATGGTTGGTGTGTGCCTGAGATGGAAGGGTATGATGAGCTGTAGGAATATGGTTGGTGTGTGCCTGAGATGGAAGGGTATGATGGGTTGTAGGAATATGGTTGGTGTGTGCCTGAGATGGAAGGGTATGATGGGTTGTAGGAATATGGTTGGTGTGTGCCTGAGATGGAAGGGTATGATGGGTTGTAGGAATATGGTTGGTGTGTGCCTGAGATGGAAGGGTATGATGGGTTGTAGGAATATGGTTGGTGTGTGCCTGAGATGGAAGGGTATGATGGGTTGTAGGAATATGGTTGGTGTGTGCCTGAGATGGAAGGGTATGATGGGCTGTAGGAATATGGTTGGTGTGTGCCTGAGATGGAAGGGTATGATGGGTTGTAGGAATATGGTTGGCGTGTGCCTGAGATGGAAGGGTATGATGGGTTGTAGGAATATGGTTGGTGTGTGCCTGAGATGGAAGGGTATGATGGGTTGTAGGAATATGGTTGGTGTGTGCCTGAGATGGAAGGGTATGATGGGTTGTAGGAATATGGTTGGTGTGTGCCTGAGATGGAAGGGTATGATGGGTTGTAGGAATATGGTTGGTGTGTGCCTGAGATGGAAGGGTATGATGGGCTGTAGGAATATGGTTGGTGTGTGCCTGAGATGGAAGGGTATGATGGGTTGTAGGAATATGGTTGGCGTGTGCCTGAGATGGAAGGGTATGATGGGTTGTAGGAATATGGTTGGTGTGTGCCTGAGATGGAAGGGTATGATGGGTTGTAGGAATATGGTTGGTGTGTGCCTGAGATGGAAGGGTATGATGGGTTGTAGGAATATGGTTGGTGTGTGCCTGAGATGGAAGGGTATGATGGGTTGTAGGAATATGGTTGGTGTGTGCCTGAGATGGAAGGGTATGATGGGTTGTAGGAATATGGTTGGCGTGTGCCTGAGATGGAAGGGTATGATGGGTTGTAGGAATATGGTTGGCGTGTGCCTGAGATGGAAGGGTATGATGGGTTGTAGGAATATGGTTGGTGTCTGCCTGAGATGGAAGGGTATGATGGGTTGTAGGAATATGGTTGGTGTGTGCCTGAGATGGAAGGGTATGATGGGTTGTAGGAATATGGTTGGCGTGTGCCTGAGATGGAAGGGTATGATGGGTTGTAGGAATATGGTTGGCGTGTGCCTGAGATGGAAGGGTATGATGGGTTGTAGGAATATGGTTGGTGTGTGCCTGAGATGGAAGGGTATGATGGGTTGTAGGAATATGGTTGGTGTGTGCCTGAGATGGAAGGGTATGATGGGTTGTAGGAATATGGTTGGTGTGTGCCTGAGATGGAAGGGTATGATGGGTTGTAGGAATATGGTTGGTGTGTGCCTGAGATGGAAGGGTATGATGGGTTGTAGGAATATGGTTGGTGTGTGCCTGAGATGGAAGGGTATGATGGGTTGTAGGAATATGGTTGGTGTGTGCCTGAGATGGAAGGGTATGATGGGCTGTAGGAATATGTTTGGTGTGTGCCTGAGATGGAAGGGTATGATGGGTTGTAGGAATATGGTTGGTGTGTGCCTGAGATGGAAGGGTATGATGGGCTGTAGGAATATGGTTGGTGTGTGCCTGAGATGGAAGGGTATGATGGGTTGTAGGAATATGGTTGGTGTGTGCCTGAGATGGAAGGATATGATGGGTTGTAGGAATATGGTTGGTGTGTGCCTGAGATGGAAGGGTATGATGGGTTGTAGGAATATGGTTGGTGTGTGCCTGAGATGGAAGGGTATGATGGGTTGTAGGAATATGGTTGGTGTGTGCCTGAGATGGAAGGGTATGATGGGTTGTAGGAATATGGTTGGTGTGTGCCTGAGATGGAAGGGTATGATGGGTTGTAGGAATATGGTTGGTGTGTGCCTGAGATGGAAGGGTATGATGGGTTGTAGGAATATGGTTGGCGTGTGCCTGAGATGGAAGGGTATGATGGGTTGTAGGAATATGGTTGGTGTGTGCCTGAGATGGAAGGGTATGATGGGTTGTAGGAATATGGTTGGCGTGTGCCTGAGATGGAAGGGTATGATGGGTTGTAGGAATATGGTTGGCGTGTGCCTGAGATGGAAGGGTATGATGGGTTGTAGGAATATGGTTGGTGTGTGCCTGAGATGGAAGGGAATGATGGGCTGTAGGAATACGGTTGGTGTGTGCCTGAGATGGAAGGGTATGATGGGTTGTAGGAATATGGTTGGTGTGTGCCTGAGATGGAAGGGTATGATGGGTTGTAGGAATATGGTTGGTGTGTGCCTGAGATGGAAGGGTATGATGGGCTGTAGGAATATGGTTGGTGTGTGCCTGAGATGGAAGGGTATGATGGGTTGTAGGAATATGGTTGGTGTGTGCCTGAGATGGAAGGGTATGATGGGTTGTAGGAATATGGTTGGTGTGTGCCTGAGATGGAAGGGTATGATGGGTTGTAGGAATATGGTTGGTGTGTGCCTGAGATGGAAGCTCTTTTTTTGGCTCATATTGGGGTGGGCAACTGTGAGATTGTCAAAGGCACAATCTACCCCAGTTCATCTGTCTGAAAAAAGAACAGAGGGAAGAACACCCCTTGACAAATACTAGGTGGTGTTTTTTTTTTCTACACACTAACATTTCTTGACTCCCTAAGTGACCACTCCCCAACCTTCCTACTAAAACACCACATAAATAGCAGCAAACCCATTGTCCACCGACACATTCGCTACAAAGCTAAATTCAACTCCAGCTCCTTCACCTCCTCCCTACAAAAAAATAAACTGGTCACCCCCTAAAATACCTCAACCTAGATGAAGCAGTCCACTACTTTAACAGCACTTTCCTCAACATCCTTAACTCCCATGCCCCCCAAAGATGCACCAAAATCCAAACTAAAAAATCCCCCTTGCTACAAAAAAACACCAAAGACCTTATGAAATCCAGGGATAAAATATTGGAACAATGGCGCACAACCAAAAACCCCTCAGATAGGCAACTATTCCTTGAACTATGTAACAAAGTCAAAAAGCAAGTAAAAGCAGACAAAGCCCTTTTCTATCAGAAATCCCTAAACTCCTCCCAAAACAACGCAAAGCAATTCTGGTCCACAATTAACTCTATCCTCTGCCCAGGGAAGGTAAACACCCCCCTACCAACCACCCCTCTCTCCACCTGTAGCATAGCTGACTCTTTTAACAAACATTTTACAGAGACCGTTCTATTCCTAACTAAAAGCACTTCCCTATATAAACACCTCCCACACCCAAACCAACTCCACCCCTCCCTCCCTTCTTCCTTTCCACAGTACCCACCTCCAACATACAAAAAACTACTGACAAATCCTAAACCCACAAGACTAGCAGCTGACAACCTGCCCACAGAATACCTAACAATGGCCTTT